>NC_138769.1:615078577-615253577 GCF_965119305.1 Pelophylax lessonae
GGTCACCCCATGCATCTCTATGGGGCATCGGATGTCAGTGGAGACATGTCCGCTGACATCCGACCCGTCAAATCTGGACGGATGGAAACCCTATTTTCCAATCCGTTCAGCGGATCGGATGAGAATGGACCGACGGTCCGTTCCCATCCGATTCCCCCATAGAGATGTATGGGGACCTGACAGCTCCGTCTCCGCACACACAGCGTGGAGAACAGCTGTCATCCTCCTGCATAACGAGGGATCGGCGGATCGATCCCCCGCTGAGATAAACGGAGTCAGGTCTGACGGACGGACTGTGTGAAAGAGCCCTTACCTTTCTGTTGAGCCAGGACACCAACAGATCCACCTTGGGGATGCCCCACCGAAGACAACTAATGAAACCCCTCCAGGTGAAGGGACCACTCCCCTTGGTCCAGCACCTGCCGACTGAGGTAATCCGCCTGCCAGTTTTCCACCCCCGGAATGTGTACGGTGGAGAGGGCTGAAACAAACCTTTCTGCCCACCTTAGAATGTAGGGTACCTCCAAAGCCACAAGGACACTTCTTGTGCCCCCTGGTGATTGTCAGAAGCCACGGCCGTGGCACTGTCCAATTGAATGCGCCCTGGACATCCCTGAAGACGCCCTGTCCAATGTTCCAGATGCAGTCTGATCGCTCAGAGTTCCAAGACATTGATCTGGAGATTTGGACACTGGAAGAGTCCAGACTACCGAGCAGGATTTTTGCATTAGACGCCTCCCCAGCCGGATAGGCTGGCATCTGTGGTGATCACTGTCCAATACAAGGGGAGGAAGGATTTGCACAGCCGAAGTGCCAAGGAACTAAGCCACCATATCAGGGACTTTTGATCCCCGGCTCAGCCGGATCGGATTGTACAGTCTTGTACAATTTGGACAGAATCTCCCTTTCTAGAGAACTCGTACGGAACTGTGTAAACGGAACCCCCTCAAAAGTTAGACACCATGGTATCAGGACAATATCCCTCCAGACATTATCCCCTGGGACAATATCCCCCCGGAAAACATCCCCCTGGACATAGGGTTAGGGTTAGAGGGGGGATAATGTCCTAGAATCAGACACCATCAGGCCCAGCAACCGCATGCAAGTCCGGAGGGATGACCATCAGCTGGACAGCAGGAGACAAATTGCAGGCTGGGACAGGAAGATCCATAATACCCTTATATCAAGAGTTGCTTATGGGAAATGGTTACAGCATGCAACTTTCTAAAAGCTGTATTTCCAGCTCACATAATTAATAGCTGTTAGAAGGAATTAAAGACTTTTCAGATGAAAGATAAAGGGAGTGGAAGCAAAGTGAAAGCAGCCATTAGGTGGGCTGAAACTGTTTTCATCAGGTTGCATGCTCATATGCTAAGCCAATGTTCCAGCATGAGAACACGCATCACAGAGAGGACACAGGGAGAGATTACAAAGGCTGCTCTGCACTACAAGAATCCGACACTCTCCTACTGAGCAAAGGCATATTGTGCTAGCACATTATGTGAAACTTACTTCAATCCTCTGACTGGCTGGAGCCGCAATGACGTCACTTCCGTGTCTGCGTGCAGGAGCCGCTGGTCACGACACAGGTCTGTGTGCATGCACCAGTCATTTCACTGGCTGCATGTACAGTAAATATCTCCTAAATGGTACACAATTAGCAGATATTTACACTACCTACAGGTAACCCTTATTATTAGTCTTACCTATAGGTAAAACCTAAAGATAGAAGTTTATTTCCCCTTTAAAAAGAACATCACTTTTTCCATTCAAAAGTGGCCAGTTCTTTAAGAAGAGGTAATCTCAAACACCAAGATATTCAACCTTTGATGTATTGTACTGCCGCTCTTTTTCTCCGGGAGCATCTACCTGTTGTGGTGGTGGAGCTAACACAGGATTAGTTTTACAGACAGTAATGGGGGGCTAGTGACAAGCAAATCATATCATCACCTGCTGCTGAAACCCACTTAGTAATTATCACCCAATCCCGTCTTTCATAATACCAAGTGCCCTGACAATGTGCCTTAGTAAAAATACGCTGTTCTATACCGAATTTCCTAGCGCCGCTTACGTGACCGGCGGACAGCTCGACATCAGCGAGGGATTCTCGGCGCCTCCTGCTCTAACTGTCAGATCGGGAGAGGGAAGAGCCGGTCAGTCACATGAGCGCCAGGAAATCAGGTAAAGAACAGCATATTTTTAATAAGGCACATATATAGGGCACTTAGTATTATGAAAGACAGGGGATTGCGTGATAATTACCAAGTGGGTTTACAAACACTTTAAGGCTGCATTCACACTATAGCCATCTGCCAATGAACGCTTTTAGGGCCCTTTCACACCTAACGCTGTGGGAGGCTTTGAGATTGCACTCCAACTGCATACAGTCCAAGATCCAGGCCAACCTATGGGCATAGTTCACACCATTGCAGTGCAGAAAAGTACAGCATGATGCATTTTTCCACACCGCAAACAAACAAAAACACATGCAAACAAACTGCAACGCATCACAGTGCACATAGAAGCCCAAGGAAGGAAGGAAGGAAGGAAGGAAGGAAGGGACCTCACAGGACAAATTCAGATATAAAATCATGCGCCAACTGCATAAAAAACAAACGTCAAACTGCATGCATAGGTATAAGGAAAAAAGTGCAGTTGCAGTTTCTGGTGTGAATGGGCCCTTAGGAAATGCGGAAAAACAACTTGTCAGGCTTGCAGTGTCATTTATCGCTAATGGCACCCCAAATGGGGTAAAACAGATGCACTTTTTTTGCACTAAAAAAAGCACAGTTAAACATGCAAAGCTCAAAGTGACGCATGTGCTACTTTGCCGCCTATGTTGCGTGAAGAAAAACCTCTAAAATGAATGGTGTCACGACAATGCATAGAAAAGCCACGTTTGCCAGGTAATTCTGCATGTGTTCACAAAATGCTATAGAGTGAATACAGCAACAGAGCAACTGGGCAACAGGGGGGGTCTGGGCAGGTGCCAATTCAGAGTAAAGTGGCAGAATCTCATTTGTTCATCAAAAACGAAATTTCCTTAGGAAAAAAAAAATGTTCATGTACCATTGTTCTCTCTACTCTGTGTGAAATGTGGGATACATGTCTCTATAAAATTAGCCTATATCTGTACTGCAGACCTGCAGTCCTGGATGTACAGTTTGCCTGTGCAACACATTCCTTTGTGCCCCTGAAATACGTTTTGCAGAGACATTCATTCATTTGCACAGACAATAATGCTAAACTTTTACACAGCGCTGAGAGTTGAGAAAATGTTGGACCATTCATAAAACAAGTGACTTTTGTGTTATTTACACAAAAGCACAACCAGATTCTGTGCGAACCATTTGCACAGCAGAAACAAACTTCTATCCAGAGTCATTGGGGGTTTATTAACCTTATAACAAGAACTGGCAAGTTTACACTGCTCAGCAGAAGACCGAACGTTAATGGAACAAGGTTTATCCTGCAAACACCACATTAAAGTACATCTACAGATTGATCTGTTGTAAATTACAGAAGTCTGCAAAGAAAAAAAATGTAACTTATTCTTCTGTGGTTTCAAAATCTCTGCTGGAATTTATCAAAAGCAATATGGCACCTACAGTAGCTCTAGAGATCCATGCTTCCAGCACCCAGTGCCCTACAGGAATAAACAATACACACTTAAAGGGTATCTCCTGTGACACCAACCCTTCAAAATGCAGGGTGGCTGAATCTCTTTAACATATCTTTTTTCTGAAGAGCTTGTTCTTACTACATGCATACAAACCATCCTCAGCAATTCTTTCACATTGATAATATACTGAACAAACCTCTTCTGCTCCTTTCCGTTTCTTGTTTTAGTGTAAAGAATGTATGCCACAATTTTCTCTGCAGTGGATCACTTTTCAGAGGTGTCTGACAGACTGCAAATCACCTCCTCACTGCCTCACTGATTTAACCCTGTGAATGCTGCTCTATTGCAAGTGGTTGCTGAACAGTTGCAGTGTGGCCCAATTCACTTGGCTGTTGCCGAACGTGACTGGGGTGGGGTGTTGGGTTTTCTATTTTACTCTGGGCACAAAGCAAAGCATCACAACCACAGCATATGTGCAGCCATGTCTATACACTGCCAACTGGAGGTGTGAACAAGTCTTGCCCTGCTCTAAGCAAGGATGGGCAAATAATGGTTACCACAAGAAGCCAGCCTTAGTCTTTCACCCTTTTGTGACCAGAGTTCATACATTCCAAGATGCCCAGTCCAAATTTAGTAAATTCAGTTTGCATTGAATTACCTGAATGACTAGTTTGCCTACCTAAGGCCAGCAAAAGACGGAAAAATGTTTTCCTGCAGACCGTGCTGACAGGGGAATGCCTCCTGGCGAGCCAGTGATAATTGCTATAGCAGCCGCTAGCAATAAGCACAAGTGAATCTGGCAGGTTGGTTGTACCAGAGTTGATCTATCAAATTGGTACATTCAGCCTGCACATACATGGGTCAAATGTTGCTCGGTTCCATCTAAACCGAGCCTAGACTCGAACCATCTATGGCCGGTCTAAATATGGATGACCTTTGTACTCGTGAGCCAATTTTCCATTCATTCAGATGTGTTAATATGTGTATTTTTAGGCTTAAAATTTTACTAAAGACCCCCTAGCCCAAAACAATATATTTTCTGCATACAAAGGATCCGCCCTACAATACTCGTGCAAAATGTTTGCTATGGCTCCCACTGTAACAATTACAATGGAAGCAGTAAAAGTGGATGTAAAACCAAAGCAACTCCTTCTATAGTGTGTCCTTGCCTCAATCCAAATCACCAAGTGTGTTTTCTGTCTGATCTTTTTCCCTCTGATACTTGCATGAATCACTTCTGACAGTGACAGTTTCTGCACTCAGGTCTCAGATTAAAATCAGTTCCCTGCTCTATGGGGTCAGTATGCAAATGCAGATCCCCGTCCCCTGCCACCTGAAGCTCAGAAACGCTGTGTAAATTCTGGACTTTCAAATAAAAAACAAAAGATAAATAGGTACAACTTATGTAGGATTTGTTTATGTTCTGTGTATTAACTGAGGCCAGTCACCTCAGTAGGTATATGTAAGGGTTATACCCACTTTAAAAGACATACAAGGCTTTTATTTGGTACATTTATAGCCTTATAGATTTATAGCAATGGAAGAAGAGAAGAAGGGATTTACTACAGAATCAGCTTCTTAGATCGCGGTGCAAGCAGCGCGCCGCGACCTCGGAGCGGCCGCCACGGACTTCATAACATTGAAGTCTATGGCGGTCGCCTCCTGGTCGCCCAAAAGAAGCTCCGGACCCTTTTTCTAGGTCGGAGCGACTTGTGTCGCTCCTATTAGAACGGGTCCGCAGCTTCCCTATGGGAGGCGACCTTCGGCGACCTGTGAGGCGACCAGGTCGCCTCACAGGTCGCCCCAGTGTGAACCGGCACTTAGGAGAACCAACAATTAGTAAAAAAATTATAATGCTGAAGAAATGTAATAGACCATCAATATTGATCGTTTTACGAATTATATATACAGTACATATACAGTGCCTTGCAAAAGTATTCAGCCCCCTTAAACTTTGCGACCTTTTGCCACATTTCAGGCTTCAAACATAAAGATATAAAACTGTAATTTTTTGTGAAGAATCAACAAGTGGGACACAATCATGAAGTGGAACAAAATGTATTGGATGTTTCAAACTTTGTTAACAAATAAAAAAATGAAAAATTGGGCGTGCAAAATTATTCAGCCCCTTTACTTTCAGTGCAGCAAACTCTCTCCAGAAGTTCAGTAAGGATCTCTGAATGATCCAATGTTGACCTAAATGACTTATGATGATAAATAGAATCCACTTGTGTGTAATCAAGTCTCCGTATAAATGCACCTGCACTGTGATAGTCTCAGAGGTCCGTTAAAAGCGCAGAGAGCATCATGAAGAACAAGGAACACACCAGGCAGGTCCGAGATACTGTTGGAGAAGTTTAAAGCCAGATTTGGATACAAAAAGATTTCCCAAGCTTTAAACATCCCAAGGAGCACTGTGCAAGTGATAATATTGACATGGAAGGAGTATCAGACCACTGCAAATCTACGAAGACCTGGCCGTCCCTCTAAACTTTCAGCTCATACAAGGAGAAGACTGATCAGAGATGCAGCCAAGAGGCCCATGATCACTCTGGATGAACTGCAGAGATCTACAGCTGAGGTGGGAGACTCTGTCCATAGGACAGCAATCAGTCCTATACTGAACAAATCTGGCCTTTATGGAAGAGTGGCAAGAAGAAAGCCATTTCTTAAAGATATCCATAAAAAGTGTAGTTTAAAGTTTGCCACAAGCCACCTGGGAGACACACCAAACATGTGGAAGAAGGTGCTCTGGTCAGATGAAACCAAAATTTAACTTTTTGGCAACAATGCAAAACGTTATGTTTGGCGTAAAAGCAACACAGCTCATCACCCTGAAGTCCCCGTTCACACTAAGGCGACCTGTGAGGCGACCTGGTCGCCTCACAGGTCGCCGTAGGTCGCCTTCCATAGAGAAGCTGCGGACCCGTTCTAATAGGAGCGACACAAGTCGCTCCGACTTAGAAAAAGGGTCCGCAGCTTCTTTGGGGCGACCCGGAGGCGACCGCCATAGACTTCAATGTTATGAAGTCCGTGGCGGCCGTTCCGAGGTCGCGGCGCGCTGCTCGCATCGCGACCTCTGAGGTCGCCTGGGGAAGTCGGATCGCCCCTATGTGAACGGGGCCGAACACACCATCCCCACTGTCAAACATGGTGGTGGCAGCATCATGGTTTGGGCCTGCTTTTCTTCAGCAGGGACAGGGAAGATGGTTAAAATTGATGGGAAGATGAATGGAGCCAAATACAGGACCATTCTGGAAGAAAACCTGATGGAGTCTGCAAAAGACCTGAGACTGGGATGGAGATTTGTCTTCCAACAAGACAATGATCCAAAACATAAAGCAAAATCTACAATGGAATGGTTCACAAATAAACATATCCAGGTGTTAGAATGGCCAAGTCAAAGTCCAGACCTGAATCCAATCGAGAATCTGTGGAAAGAACTGAAAACTGCTGTTCACAAACGCTCTCCATCCAACCTCACTGAGCTCGAGCTGTTTTGCAAGGAGGAATGGGCAAAAATTTCAGTCTCTCGATGTGCAAAACTGATAGAGACATAACCCAAGCGACTTACAGCTGTAATCGCAGCAAAAGGTGGCACTACAAAGTATTCAATTAATGGGGCTGAATAATTTTGCACGCCCAATTTTTCAGTTTTTTATTTGTTAAAGTTTGAAATATCCAATAAATTTCGTTCCACTTCATGATTGTATCCCACTTGTTGATTCTTCGCAAAAAATTACAGCTTTATATCTTTAGGTTTGAAGCCTGAAATGTGGCAAAAGGTCGCAAAGTTCAAGGGGGCCGAATACTTTTGCAAGGCACTATCCATACACACACACACACACACACACACACACACGGACTCACAGGGACTCACAATTGCAAGTCCTGAGCTACTAGCCAGGCCTTAAAGCGGAGTTTTTAGGTTTAATAAAAGTCAGCAGCTACAAAAAGTGTAGCTGCTGACTTTTAATAAACAAACACTTATCTGTACCATGAACCAGCGATGCGGCCGCCCGAAGCCTCACTCCTTACTTTTGCCTATCCCTGGCATTACAAGTGTGGGCACCCGGCTTGGACAGCTTGCGGCTTCAAAGCCGGGTGCGCATTGCGCAAGTCACGTTGCGATTCCTCAGTGGCCGGGCAACCTTCTGGGACCTGTGACATGTCCCAAAAGATTGCAGGGAGTGAGGCGGAGAGGAAAACTTCCGCTCGGGCCGCCTAGGCAGCCCAAACTAAAGTGGGAGCGGGTACCCGTCAAAACTTGGTACCTGCTCCCCCCACAAAAATGTCATGCCAAATGTGGCATGTAAGGGGGGAGGAGTGTTTAACCACTTTACCACTAGAGCATTTTGCTGTCTTACGTCTGGGCCACTTTTTGCGATTCGGCGCTGTGCTACTTTAACTGACAATTGCGCGGTCGTGCGACGCCATACCCAAACAAAATTTACGTTCTTTTTTTCCCACAAACAGAGCTTTCTTCTGGTGGTATTTGATCACCTGTGCGATTTTTACTTTTTGCGCTATAAACAAAAAAAAGAGCGTAAATTTTGAAAAAACAACAATATTTTTCACATTTTTTTTATATGAAATTCCCCCCAAAAAAAAGTAAAAATCAAAATTTTTTTAAATTTTTAGCCAATTTGTTTTCTGCTACCTAGGTTTGGTAAAAAAATTCACAATAAGCGTATTTTGATTGGTTTGCGCAAAAGTTATTGCGTTTACTAACAAAAGGGAAAGATTTCTGTCATTTTTGGTGTTTTTTTTTTTTAACGCGTAATGGCGGCGATCTGCGATTTTTTTTGCGGGACTGCGACATTGCGGCGGACAGATCGGACCCTTGCCTGACATTTTTGACACTTTTGGGGGTACCAGTGACATTACTGCAGTAATCAGTGCTATATATATGCACTGTTACTGTAAAAATGACACTGGCAGGGAAGGGGTTAAGTTTATTGGAGAGGGAGGGGTTAATGTATGCCTGGTGCTTACTGACGTGTGGGGGGGGGGGGAGGTGACAGAGTGACACAAGGACAGATCCCAGGGTTCAGCTATGCTGAACCCTGCAATCTGACCCTGCCTGTCACTTCAGAGATCCGCCCGCTGTGTTCACGGGGAAGAGCAGAGGCGATCGCCGCTGCTCTTCCCCGATCGTCGGGGATCTAGTGTGGAGATCCGCCCGCTGTGTTTACACACAGCGGGCGGATCTCCACACTAGATCCCCGACGATCGGGGAAGAGCAGAGGCGATCGCCGCTGCTCCTCCCCTGGCCCGACTCCCGCTGTGACTGAAAACAGCGGGCGCGAGCGCCGCCCACAAGGGGAGTGTCTGACGACGTAGTACTATGTCGTCAGACGATAACGAGCCACTTTGCCGCAGTAGTACTACGGTACTCAGCGGTAAAGTGGTTAAAGTGGAAGTTCCACTTTTGTGTGAAACTCCGCTTTAAGAGTTACTCGCCACCAGTTGCCCCACCCAACCCCTATACCGCTCCTATGATAGACCACACACTGATTTTTATTTTTTTTACAGGGCATCAGAGCCGTCTGGGGAAAAATTGCCTCCCTGGCCTAGTCCGCCCCTGCTCCACACTCGCCCTCAGCTTCTTTCCTCTTGCCTAATGCAAGCGAGTGGAAATTTTGAGGGCTGTATATAAAATAGTTTTTAGACACTATAACTTTCTTACAAAGCAAATATACCCTTCTCTGTTTTGTTTTTTTAAGCAGAGACATGTAGCAGAATACATTTTGCCCTAAATTTATGAATAAAGTTTTATTTTATACATGTTTTATAAAGTAGAAAGTATCAGGGGTTCCCCCCCCCCCCCCAAAATGGTAGGTCTTTTTTCATTTCTAGAATAAAAATATAAAACCCAGTGGCAATCAAATAGCACCAAAAGAAAGCTCTATTTGTCTGAAAAAAATGATACGATTTTGATTTGTGCACAGTGTTGCATGACCACAGAATTGCCAGTTAGAGTGGCTTAGTGATAAATAGCAAAAAAATGCCCTGGTCATGAAGGGGGTAAATCCTCAAAAGTTCTCAGAAACCTACACCTGCAGCCACAAAGGCTCGAGGCTGTCAGCACAGCCAGCAATTACCAGCAGTGATAGCAGCTGGCTGCTCAGAAGATGCCTGCCCCTGCAATGTGTATGTGGCCAAATCACCCATGTGAATGTTCCCTGAGGGCCGGTTCACCCTAGTGCGATGCCAGATATCGCATTTGATTCGCATCACATTGCTGTGCAGACAAGCGATATCAGTCATACAAAATGTATGGCTGAAATCGCATCACATTCGCACCAAAATGACGGAGGACCCTTTTTTGGTTCGCACTGGAATCGGATCGCATGGGTTTTCACACCTATGTGATCCAATTCCTGCACCATTTCACAGTTCGCATTGCGATCTGCAAACCAATCTGGGGGTCTCATTAACCTTACACTGACACCCCCAGCGATCCACAGATCTGTGTGAACCATTGTTCGATTCTGGTGCAATGCGGGAACCGGCAAGGATTTGCAGGGTTTCCCGCATCGCACCAGTGTAAACCAGGACTTACTGTCCCTCTCAGGTTTCTATTGTTGCTTATGTCTCCCATGGGGAAATTCACCCATCTTATTTGTCTAGGTGAATAAAAGATAGGGTGTTGGCGCTGCCGATTTAAAAAACAATAAAAACGTACAAACTGTAAATACTATAAAGTGACGGTGACAAATAATTTAGCGTAAATATTGCATGCTAAAACATAACTCAATACAAATGAGTGCTAATCAAAATAAAGGTGCTTAGCAGATAAAGTGCTTATCAAATAAAGTGTTGTAGTGCACGTGCAAAGAATTCCCAACTGTATCATACAGTATATGGAAAGTGCTGTAAAGAGCTGGGGAAAGAACTAGTATGCAAAGGATAAATATACAAATACAAGAAAAATGTAATAAAATGAAAACACAATCAGAATAGTGTTGGTGTACAAATAGAATATACTAAAAGGAAACACAATCCAAATAGTGCTGGTGTGCAACCAATCTGTGAATAGTCCCAACACAATCCAAATAGTGCTGGTGTGCAACCAATCTGTGAATAGTCCCAATGATGGAATTTCTGTAGTCCAGTGACTGAGTATATTGTGCAAGAAAAAATATATACGAGTGGTAGGTGACAATCCCTGTATTCAAAAGGGTGACCCCGTGCCGTGTGGTAGGGTGCTGCGTGGTCCTTTCTGGTGAAAAGGCTCACTTACCAGAAGCACCCACCCCACACAGGGGTATAAGGCGGGTGTATAAGAATCAAGGGTCTCGGTGTCTCCCCTCCTCCTGGGTCGATGGGTCCCTGAAGTGGTCCCTGAGGTCCTAACTGGAGGTATCCCTGGGGTATTAGTGGATCCTACTATTCTCCTATAGGCTGGGGATGATCCGAGAGGTCCGCCAGATATAGCTCATAGCCGTATACCAAGGGATGATAGATAGACAAGGCACATAGCGTAATACCGTCTAAGAGGTTTATTCAATATAAAAACAGAGAGGTACTCACAATCAGAAATAAGAAAACAGGCACAGGTACGAGTGTGGAGCGCGATGTGGTCCAAGCCTCGTTCTCGATGTGCGGGAACCGGAAGTGACGCGACACGCCGTACGCGTTTCGTAATCAATACGTCCACACCAGCACTATTTGGATTGTGTTTCCTTTTAGTATATTCTATTTGTACACCAACACTATTCTGATTGTGTTTTCATTTTATTACATTTTTCTTGTATTTGTATATTTATCCTTTGCATACTAGTTCTTTCCCCAGCTCTTTACAGCACTTTCCATATACTGTATGATACAGTTGGGAATTCTTTGCACGTGCACTACAACACTTTATTTGATAAGCACTTTATCTGCTAAGCACCTTTATTTTGATTAGCACTCATTTGTATTGAGTTGTGTTTTAGCATGCAATATTTACGCTAAATTATTTGTCACCGTCACTTTATAGTATTTACAGTTTGTACGTTTTTATTGTTTTTTAAATAGGCAGCGCCAACACCCTATCTTTTATTCATTTTATATTTAGTCCCCGGACTAATATTCAGGGAGGCTGCAGCCTACACTCACACACACTATCTATATATTACATTTACTCCACACACTTGTCACTGGAATATATTTTCTTTGCACAATTTTTTGGGCATATCCTATTAGAGTCCTCTTGCGCGGAGTTTATACATCTTTTTTGTCTAGGTGACCATTGCAAAAGTGGCAAAAAATTATACAAATCATACATTTTACATTACGAGATCAAAAACAGGCAGTGAGGGGAAATCTTTCAAGAGGGAAATTGGCATCTAGCTTCTGAATATGTCTTCTGTGCCGGTGGTGAATTGGGAGACACAGTAAAGGCCAATTCACAACGGAAGCTTAGTGTCTTTCTTTATTCTCACATATTTACATATATTTGACATGCATTTACATGTGCCTGCAGTGCATTTTTCAGGTCAAACTAATTTTTGTACCCAGGGTTGAATTTAAATTAGAGATCGACCGATTATCGGCAACACCGATATATATGGGGGGCCGATATGCACTTTCCCTGATACATCGGAATCAACCTTTAGATTTACCAATATTGCTGATATTTTTGTGACATCATCGCATGTATTGCGCCATGTACCTCCTCGCACTGGGCAGCTCTTTGGCCACCTCCCTCAGCCTCGTTACAGTGAGTACCTGCCGCGGCCACAATGGAGTCTGCATGCTGCACAGTCGGTCGGGACAGTGAGCGATCTACAGTGTCAGTGAGTGATCTAGTAGTTCTTCAAAAATCACAGTGACCAGTCACAGACACACGTTCTGTAACACAGCCGCCGCGGCCACCCACCACCCACAGCTGCCCGGTGCCAGCCAGCCACCCAGTCCCACACACCCACTGTGTAACATCCAGTCCTGAGTCCTGACTGTACCAACTAGCCAGCCACAGGCCCTGGGCCTGTACGTGCCAGCCAGCCAGCCACCCGGTGCCAGCCAGCCAGAAAACGGTGCCAGTCAGCCACCACAGGGTGCCAGTGCAAGCCAGCAAGCCACCCACCCGGTGCCAGCCACCCAGTGCCCACCACAGGGTGCCAGCCAGCCACCCAGTGCCCACCACAGGGTACCAGCCAGCCACCCAGTGCCCACCACAGGGTACCAGCCAGCCACCCAGTGCCCACCACAGGGTTCCAGCCAGCCATCCAGTGCCCACCACAGGGTGTCGGCCAGCCACCCAATACAGAGTGCCAGCCAGCCAGACACCCACTACAGAGTGCCAGCCAGACAGACACCCACTACAGAGTGCCAGCCAGACAGACACTACAGAGTGACAGCCAGACAGACACCCACTACAGGGTGTCAGTCAGCCACTTTGTTTAAGCCTATATTACTGTCTCTCGTTTCAATGGAGATGGATGGAGATAGAAAAATGAAAAGTGTGGTCTGGGACTATTTCTCTTCTCCATCTCCAGGAAAATCAGCAGCACTGTGCAACACTTGCAAAAACAATGTAAGCATGGGATCAATAACTGCGAAAAACAAAAATATGTCTAATCTTTGGGCACATCTAAGAGTTCATCCTGTTGAATTCTATAATGCAGGACAGAAAAAACAATGAATCACAAGGTGAAACATCACTTTCACATTCAACAATAACAGATATGTTTCAGAAAAAAAACAGGTGGCTTAAATCTGATGGAAGATCCCAATTGCTGGACAGAGTAATCACAAAGATGATGGTCACTGATAACCAGCCATTTACAATAGTGTCTGACTCTGGATTTAAGTGGTTGCTGTCCATGCTTGAGCCAAGGTACACACTGAAGAGTGACAAATCTTATCGAACTCAAATGCTGCAAAAGATTCACCAAAAGGTCGTTGACAAAGTAAAGACTATGCTGCAACCAGAGAATGCTGGCAACTCACTCTCATTCACGACTGACTGCTGGTCAAGACAAACAGAATCACTAATGAGTCTTACATGCCACTTCATTGACAGCGGATGGACAAGGAGGCATTTGGTGTTGAATACAAAAGTGATGCAAGGATCCCACACTGGGGAGTACATTAGAGAAATGTTTCTAGGCATGCTAGAAGAATGGGGAATCACCAAAGACCGAGTGATGCTTGTGCTGCAAGACAGTGGAGCGAACATGGTTAAAGGTATGAGACTTGCTGAAGTGTCAGACCTCAGTTGCATGGCACACACCCTCCAACTTGTGGTAAAGGATGGTCTGTCAAACCAGAAAGCTTTGTTGGACATTATTACCATGCTGAAGAAGTGTGCAGGCCATTTCCACCATTCTGTTCTTGCCAAGTAGCGACTGAGGTGCATTCAGGATGACCTTGGCCTACCCAAAAACAACCTGATACAGGTTGTTCCAACACAATGCAACTTAACGCTATACATGTTACAAAAGGATCCTGGAGCAGAAGCAAGCTCTCACTATATATTCTGGTGAATATGGACTTGGGAGGATATTCTTGCCCTACTGCAGATCAGTGGGACAAAGTAGGCAACATTATAGACACTCATACCCATTGAGAAAGGGACACTGGAGGTGGGTCATTACGACTCATCTGTTTCCTCTGTGATCCCATGTGTGAGAGTCCTGAAGATGCTTCAACAGAATGAGGGACCCAACACACATGGCATCAAAGCATGTAGGCAGGCCATGAGGGACAGCCTTGCCAAAAGGTTTGAGAAGCATGAGGAGAATAAAATGTTGTGCTTGCTTGTCTTTTGGATCCTCGATACAAGAACCATCCTTTCTCCTCTGATGATGTATTGGCCAAGGCAAAACAATGGCTGACAGAAGATATTCAACAGAAGGTGCAGGAAGTTCCTGAAGAAAAGAAAAGTCAAGAAGAGAAGGTTTCTGATGTGGAAGAGCAGGATGCAGGAGAAAAATGTCCCAAAAGACAACGGACAGAAGAGAAAATTCATTGTGGTCAAATAAATGCAATGTTCAGTGTTTTATTGGGGCCTCATGCAAAGGATTCATCAGAATCGGCAATAATGAGCCTGGATGATGAACTTCATTTCTATTTGAAGGAACCAGCAATTGACAGAAGAAGTGATCCTGTTCAGTGGTGGAAAGAAAATGAGGCACGCTACAAAAGACTTGCTTCTCATGCTAGAAGATACCTTTCTGCTCCTCCTTCCTCAGTACCAAGTGAGCGTGTTTTCAGTGAAGTGGCAGCAATTTATGAAAAGAAAAGAAGCCGTTTAACTGGTGAACATGCTGAAATGTTATGATTTCTGCACTATAATATTGTTCTACTTAACTGGGAGTATTGATTTGAAAGTGCAGTAGTAGTGTCTGTCCACCCGTCCACTGAGTCAGTCCAATCCACTATCTAGCTTGTGTCTATCTATTTTTTCTAGCAGTTTTGCACTGACTGTGCTGCAGTCAGTGCAAAACTGCTAGAAAAAAAAATAGACATTGGATTGGAGTCCGTGCCAGTGGTCTACTGCTGCAGTAGCGCACCATTCACTGCTGCAATTAATTTAATTCACTACTGCAGTAGGGATTTAAAATGACTGCAGTGAGTGCCCTAGTGCAGCGGTAGTCCACTGACTCCAATCCACTGTGTAGCTGCTGCCTTGCTTTATTTCTAGCAATTTTGCACTGACTGCAGTAGTTGCAGTGAGTGCCCTACTGCAGGGATAATCCTCCACTAACTCCAGTCCAATCCACTGTGACATGTGTAGCTGTTTCCTTGCTTTTTTTCTAGCAGTTTTGCACTCACTGCCATACTGTAGAGGTAGTCCTCCACTGACTCCAGTCCAATCCACTGTGTATGTGACATGTGTAGCTGTTGCCTTGCTTTTCTAGCAGTTTTGCACTGACTGCAGTAGTTGCAGTTAGTGCCATACTGCAGAGGTAGTCCTCCACTGACTTCAGTCTAATACACTGTGTACGTGTAGCTGTTGTTCTAGCAGTTTTGCACTGACTCCAGTGGTTGCAGTGAGTGCCATACTGCAGAGGTAGTCCACTGACTCCAGTCCAATCCACTGTATAGCTGTTGCCTAGCTTTTTTTTCTAGCAGTTTTGCACTGCCTGCTGTAGTTACAGTGAGTGCCATACCACAGAGGTAGTCCATCGACTCCAGTCCAATTCACTGTGTAGCTGTTGCCTAGCATTTTTTCTAGCAGTTTTGCACTGACTGCACTGCAGTAGTGAATTAAAATTATTGCAGTGAGTCCACTACTGCAACACTTTATTATGCATTAATGCACAATCCGATGTGAAATGCAAATGTCCCTGCAATTAAAGTTTTCCTATCAGTTTTTATGCAGTTAAGGTGTGAAGAACAAGCCCTTAATGTTAAAAATGTTAATAAATAAAGATTTATATGTTCAGTAAGAGATTTGTGTCAAAACTTTTGGGGTTTTTTTTTTGCAAAATTTTACGTGTGAAAATATCGGCCGGTACCGATATGCGATCAGCAAAATATCGGTATCGGCAACGAAAAACCGATATCGGTCGATCACTAATTTAAGTGTATATATACAGTACTGTTCACAAGTTTTAGGCAGCTGTGAAGAAATGTTGTAAAGTAAGAATGCTTTCAAAAATATATATTTTAATTATTGTTATCAATTTAAAAAATGCAAAGTGAGTGAACAGAAGAAAAATATAAATCAAATTTTGGTGTGACTACCCTTTGGTTTCAAACCAGCATCTGTTCTTGCACAAAGTCTGGGATTTTGTAGGATTAGAGTCAGGTGTATGATTAACCAATTATACCAAGCAGGTGCTAATGATCACCTATTTCACACGTGGGTTGAAACACAGTCATTAACTGAAACACAGCTGAGTAGGAGGCTCAAAACTAAGGGAGGAACAGCCAAACTCTGCTACTAAGGTGAGGTTTCATGTCACAGGTCATCCACAATGGCAAGACTGAGCACAGCAACAAGACAAGGTAATTTATACTGCATGAACAAGGTATCTCCCAGGCAAAGATTTTAAAGCAGACTGTGGTTTTAGGATGTGCAGTTCAAGCTCTTTCGAGGAAGCACAAAGAAACGGGCATTGTAGAGGACCATAGATGAAGTTGTCAGCCAAGGAAACAGTGCAGCAGATGAAAGACATCATGCTTACTTCCCTTCAACATCAGAAAACGTCCAGCAGTACTGTCAGCACACTGGAACTGGAGGAGACTAGTTGGACCCAGGTACATCCATTTGCAGTCTGCAGAGGTCTGGCCAGAAATCCAAAAAAAAAAAAAATCATACCTCAGACGTGGAAGGCAACTCAACAATACACAAAAACATTGGAACTGGGGTGCAGAAAACCAGCAGCCGGTACTCTGGACTGATGAGTCAAAATATAAAATATTTGGCTGTAGCAGGATTCAGTTAGTTAGGTGAAGGGCTGGAGAGTTGTACAATAAAGAGTTTCCGCAGGCAACAGTGAAGCATGGTGGAGGGTTCCTTGTAATTTTAGGGCTGCATGTCTGTAAATGGAGTTAGAGATTTATTTAGGAACAATGGTGTCCTCAATGCTGAGTAATACAGACAGATACTTATACATCATGCCATACCATCAGGGAGGTGTGTGTGAATGGTTCCAATTTTTTTTTTTTTTTTACAGCAGGACAAGGACCCCAAACATACAGATAATGTCAACTATCTTCAGTGCCAAAAACAATGAGTCCTGGGAAGTGATGGTTTAGCCCCCACAGAGCCCGGATCCCAACATGGAGTCTGTCTGGGATTACAAGAAGAGACAGAAGGATTTGAGGCAGCCTACATCCACAGAAGATCTGTGGTTCGTTCTCCTAGATGTTTGGAACAACATACCTCAGGAGTTCTTTCAAAACCTGTGTAGAAGCATACCTAGAAGAATTGATGCGGTTTTGAAGGGCGGTCACACCAAATATTGATTTGTATTTTTCTTGTTGTTCATTTACTTTTCATATTATTAATTAAAAAAAATAAAACACTTCTGTTTCTGAAAGAAATCTTAAATTTACACCATTTTTTCACACCAGCCTAAATCTTTTGCACAGTACTGTATGTGCATGTATAGCAAAAAAAAAAGAAGCAGCTTGTTATTCTTTTTTTTTTTGCACTACACTACAAATCTCAATAGCCAACACTGATCTTGGACTGTCTATGCAGTGGGAATGCTTTTAAAAATGCATCCCAAAAAAAAGACACAAAAAATCTCAGAATCCCCAAAGAGTTAAGTGGATGCAGGGATCCCCCCGCTGGGCTATTGTATTCTTACAGCGGGGTCTCCCCTATTCCACTCCACCTCCCCCTCGTCAGAATAAACTGATCAGTTTTGCAGCCGTTAATCGAATGATGGTTTTTGTGGGACTGTTGACAGAAGTCAGTCTAACAACAGCTTTTGTTGAACAGAGAGTGTTACACATGGATTGAAATTCGGCCCGTCCTGCTGAACCAGCTGAATTTCATTATTTTGTATACCCAGCTTAAATAGGTTGTAAACCCCTTTTGTTTACATTTACCTATAGGTAAGCCTACATTAAGTCTTACCTATAGGTGCTATAAATATCTCCTAAACATGCACCGTTTAGGAGATATTTACAGTGTATGCAGCCGATGACGTCATCGGCGCATGCGCTCTGAAGAAACGGCCACCCATGTTCCATGAAACGCGCCCCCCGGCCAATCAGATGGCCGGAGGACGAGATCCAGTAAGCAGGAGGGCCGGACATGTCGGCCGTCCTGTCGACACTGAGGGGGCTTCATTTTTAGGTAAGTACTTCATAATGAGCTAGTATGCATACTAGCTCATTATGCCTTTGTCTTTACAGGTTTTTTTTTTTTTTTTCCTTTCACATTTTTTAAACAGGTTTACTTCCTCTTTAAAGTAGAACTATAGGCAAAATGTATCTTTTTTTTTTTTTCATTTTTGGATAGAGCAAAAGAGTTATATCTCCTCTGATTTGTTTTTGCCATCAGTGTCCTATTGTGTAGATTTCCCTCCACTTCCAGTCCCATAAGCCAAACAGTGAGAGGAAATCACTTCATATTAACCACTTGCCAACCAGCCGCCACAGACACACAGCAGCAGGTTGGGCAAGTTCCTGCCAAAGGACGTACCCATACATCGCCTCGCGGGAGCGATCGTGGGGCGCACCCATTTGCCAGAGGGGAAGCTGATCTGCGGGCACGATTGACGCCGGCCACCTGCGATCGATCCCCGTGAAGACAGAACATCGGTCTATCGTTGTAAACACGGCAGACTGCTGTTCTGTCAGCAATGAACACAGGGCTTGCGTTCCTCCTATTTAGGAACACAGGTCCCTGTGTTTATTCCATAAGTACATCCCCCACACAGTGAGAAAGCACCCCCTAGGGACAAATTTAACTCTTTGAGCACCCCAAGTGTTAACCCCTTCCCTGCCAGTGTCATAAGTGCAGTAACAGTGCATATATTTAGCACTGATTACTGTAGTAATGTCACTGGTCCCCCATAAAAGTGTCAAAAAAGTCACTTAGGTGTCCGATCTGTCTGCCCCCAAATAGCGCAGTCCCAAAACAATGAAAAATCTTTCCCCTAGTTTGTAGACGCGACAACTTTTAAGCAAACCAATCGATATACACTTATTGGAATTTTCCCCCCAAAAATATGTGGCAGAATACAAATTAGCCTAAAATTACAAAATGTAATATTTTTTTTATTGGGAATGGTATATAGCTGAAAGTGAAAAATAGTTTTTTTTCAGAATTGCTTTTTTTTTTTTTTTTTTTTTTTTTTTTTTTTTTTTTATAGCGCAAAAAAAAAAAAAAAAAAATGCAGAGGTGATCAAATACCACCAAAATAAATCTCTATTTGTGGGGAAAAAAAAAGGACATCAGTTTTATTTGGGTACAGCGTCACACAACCGTGCATTTGTCAGTTAAAGTAACGCAGTGCCGAGCCGCAAAATAGGGCCTGGTCATTAGGGGGCAAATCCTTCTGGTCTTAAAGTGGTTAAGGGAATTCCTTGGGGACTCCAAGATCACTGGAACTAATGTCCCCATTGGAAGATTTCCTCTCTATAACTTTTCTGGGGACGACCCTAAATTTGGTATTTTCTTTTCACTTTTAAGGATAATGGTAAACAGGAAAAATAGAGAGGGCGTATCTCCCTAACGGGGGCACAGACAGCAATAAAGACTGAAAAGTGTTCTAAACCACTTTTACTCTATACAAAAAAAAAAAAAGCCATTTGTTATACTTTAAATGTAGCTGTAAATTGCTTGCCATTACTATGATCTATCACCTAACCAAAATAATTCACCAACCCCTGATATTCAGGGCAATATTACATATGTTCTACTTGTTCTTTGTATACAAAGTAGATCCAAGAAACAATAACGAGAATTTTGCCCTTTATCCTAAACACACTAACCCTACAATAAATCCTACCTAAAAACACATTGTGACTTTTAATCCTTGTCATTACCTTTGACCCCCAACACCAACCTAGATCAAGCCCTAATCTAGGCATTTTATATATATATATTTTACACGTATTTTGTTAACACTCTTCTCTGACTAGAGAAAAAAAAAAAAAAAGATACAAGAGGAGATTTACTAAGTCCCCGTTCACATGCAGGCGACGCTACTTTCAGGGGCGACCTCCGAGGTCGCGGTGCGAGCAGCGCGCCGCGACCTCGGAGCGGCCGCCACGGACTTCATAACATTGAAGTCTATGGCGGTCGCCTCCTGGTCGCCCCAAAGAAGCTCCAGACCCTTTTTCTAAGTCGGAGCGACTTGTGTCGCTCCTATTAGAACGGGTCCACAGCTTCCCTATGGAAGGCGACCTGCGGCGACCTGTGAGGCGACCAGGTCGCCTCACAGGTCGCCTTAATGTGAACGGGGGCTAAGACTGCAGCAGACAGAACCTGGAGCAGCTGTGCATGGTAACCAGCTTTTATTTTTTATTTTCAAAGCTTAAGGCACCTTTCACACGGATACGTTGTTGTGTTTACTCTGCAAGAAAACCGTTTCCCTTTAAATCCTTTGGGACTTTTCAGACCACTGCGCTGTTGGTACGGTGCATTTTGAAAAGTCCTGCATGCTGCATCTTTGGTGCGGTGCTGAAAACCAAACCAAAAAAGCAGCTTCCTATTTAAATGAATTGAAATTGTGGCAAAATCGCAGTACAAAATGCACCGCGATGTGCGTTTTTGTCACATGTCCATTTTTCACGTGCAGGCAACCCTAAAACGCACAGGAAACACAGCAAAACATTTGCTACAGAGCAGTGTGAAAGGGCCCTTACTTAACAAAATGAAGTTAGAAGCTGATTGGTTTCTATGAACAGCTGCTATTAATAAACTCCCTGCATTATAGCTTTCTCTCCATCCAGAGGGGAAAGACCGTATAGGGGGCATCACAGCTACCATGTAGTCAGTCCGGATTATTAGAGACCTGGAGCCCTCAGTGACAGCTCAGTCTCTGTGGTGAGAGCATGCTATGGAGTGCACATCAAGCACAAACACTGAGCGCATATACATGTGGTACACCTCTGATGAGATGACGCATGTGTGAGCGCAGCATGACAGGTTAAGTTTGACAAAATTTCTAACCACTCCCCATGCCGTAAAAAACTAAAATTTCTGGTAGGAGTTCCACTTTAAAATCTGATACAACTTGTCAAACACTATACAGACGAGTGACCTTGTATATGACTTATTTAATTGCTGTGGATACTTTTATTAAAGTGACCGTAAAGGCTGACGTTTTTTACCTTCATGCATTCTATGCATGAAGGTAAAAAACCTTCAGTGTGCTGCTCGCCCCTTCAGCCCACCCCCCCCCTCATACTTACCTAAGCCCCATCTCGATCCAGGGATGTGCACAAGGCCCGGGGGTCTCCTGGGTCTCTTCCTCCTGATTGACTGAAATGCAGCAGTCATTGGCTCCAGTGGCTGTCAATCACAGCCAGTGAGCCAGGGGCGGGGCTGAGCCACGCTGTGTCTTATGGACAAAGAGCCGGCTCAGGAGCAAGCACGCACAAATGCCCCCACAACAAGCGGCTTGCTATGGAGGGCACTTGACAAGGTGGAGTGGCAAGCAAGGTATCCGAGACGAAGAGGATCGGGGCTTCTCTGTGCAAAACCATTACACAGAGCAGGTAAGTATAACCTGTCTCTTTTTTTATAAAATTCCCTTTACAATTACTTTAAGTTCCGAAAACACAAGAAAAAAAATTAATCCGGGTAATGTCTGCATTCATTACAATACCTGACAAGTAAAGGCTCAGGGACTTTCACCAACAGTCTAACAATGAAATAAGGAAAGGTGAATACAGGCATACCCCATTTTAAGTACACTCACTTTATGTACACTCGCGAGTACGGACACAGCCTGGTCAGCTTGGCATGGCGCTACTCCTGGTTTTTAACATCGGCGTCTATGGGAAATCTAGGTCAGCTTGACATGGCACTACTCCCAAACCATAAGAGACAGGGATACCAAACTTAGGGAGCACCGAGAGGGGGACCCAGGACTATAACATATCCTATTTGTGGCCGGCCAGGTTGCCTAGGTAATCTACCATGTCATAGTCCTGAATCCCCTTAACATGCTCCCCAAGCTTGGTGTCCTTGTCACTTATGGTTTGGGAGCAATGCCATGTCAAGCTGACCACGATTTCCTATGGAGCTAGTGTATTTACATGCATTGAGAAATGAAAAAAGGTATTGCTTCACTTTAAGTACATTTTCGTTTTATATACATGCTCTGGTCCCATTGTGTACTTAAAAGTGGGGTATGCCTGAACATGGTATAATAGACACAACAACTTGATTTCGTGAAAATCAGACCACAGAATTTCATCACATCCTCACAAATATAACTTAACCCCCACAATGCAGAACGCATCAGGTAACATTTGTGTACAAAACATTAATGAAAAAAAATAAAATAATATTTGGTCAATTTAATGCAGAAACAAATCCGTCACAACAAAACAGAAATACATATTTATAGATACCATCCCAAAAATCGACACTATTAGGACACTGCACATGCAGCTTCATATTATACTTTGGGATAAGTATAGGACTTTACCAGTGCCAACCATTACTAAGCAACAATTGTTTCCCTGCAGCTATTACCCAAATTACTGACATCCCAGAGGCAAAGCAACCTCATCCCACGCTGGAAACTTCTGTTAGCTCAGTGGCTTGGCTTATATACATAGCACCAATCAACTCTTACAGGATCCAAGGACTAAGCACGCAGCAACACAAAAATTACATCATAAATTACAATACAGAATATACATAAAGTATAACTAAACACCAACTGTCAGGTTTTTACTGCTGCTCATCTCCAACTAGGGGGATTCACCTGATTTGTCCCGTTTACAGTTAACAAGAAAATCACCAGAACAGGAACACATAAATTTAAAAGAATAAAAACGGGGGGGGGGGGGGGGTTTAACCCTTTCTAACCCTATGCAAATGAAAAAAAGGTTTTCTTGGAGTTTATTTGTATCACACCCACTTATAGGATTTGGCTTTGCATAGAAAATACATAGTCAGTCCTCCCATGATGATCCTATCAATACCTCTTCAATGACCCTCTTCAATGCTGCCGGCCTCCCTCTCCCTGGGATTGTTTTAGGATGGAAAGAGGGCCAATAAATATGTAATTTACCCTCCCCTTCCGTTTCTGAACACAGTGAATGATCAGGTACTATGCTTCAGTTTGTGAATGAAGAGACTGTGCAGAGCGCTTCCTATACAGCTAAGGCTGCAGATATAGGGATTGAGGATTGTGTCCTCAATCACTTTCAGACATCAGATTTAGACCCCTGATATCTCATCAAAGTCACACAACAAGGCTGCTAAAATAAAATTGTAAAAAAAAAAAAAAAAAAAAAAAAAAAAAACTACTGACGCCATCTACTGCCCTCTGGATAGTAACTTTGGGTTATGAGTAAGCGCTTTGTGCATAAAACATGTTACTCAGCCTGTCTTTTGATATTGCCATGATGTTTTTTTCCTTACAGGACTGAAAGAGGAAGTAAACTGTGCATAATTTGTACCTATAGGTATTGTAAATATCTCCTAAATTTATACCGTTTAGGAGATCTTTACATTACATGCTGCCAATGACGTCATTAGTGCATGCTCTCTGAAGGAATGGCCCCCCCCCATGCTGTGCCGTGAATGACAGATCCCCCATGCATGCGTGGGAGTGACATCATTGCGGCTCTGGCCTGTCACACAGCTGGAGTCAGTGGACCTGGAAGGAAGACCTGGTAAAGATGGGCACTGCCTCCAGTGATTATATTGAATCGCTGGAGGGCTTAGTTTTCAATAAAGTTTCACATAATGTGCTAGTATGCGATGCATACTAGCACATTATGCCTTTACCTCGCAGGTCCTAAAAAAAATAAAATAAATAAATAACCAGCAGTTTACAACTGCTTGAATAAAGTATCCCATTTTCCATTACATTGGTTTGCAGTGATCCACTTGCATTTCTAGCCAGAGGTGAACAGTATCTGCTATGTGGATTGGGGTCTGAGGAGGAAAGGCAACCTGGAGCAGTGTTGTTTTTAGCACCGTCCACTGACTTACTGACTGAATTATTTTTAAAGTGACATTTGTTTTATTATATTTTTCGAGTTTTTCCTTACTATTTGGTTAGGCTTTGATAGTTAAGAGAGGAGCTCCAGTCTCCCCCCCCCCCCAAAACAATTAAAAGTCAGCAGTTACAAATACTGTAGCTGCTGACAATTAAGGGGGACACTTTCTGCATCCTAGCCGGTTGTTCAATCGGCTTCAGGTCCAGGCACTTTAGGTAAGAGAAAGTGGCAGTGAAGCATTTCAGCTTTACAGGCGGTTTCCTACTGCGCATGCACGACTCGCGCAGCACTTTCTGAATGAGTCTGCAGGGGAAAGGAGGAGGGGCTGAACATAGTCATAGATCACCATGGTCCCCTCCCCCCGAAAGAAAGTGGCAAGTGGGACAGTGGATGAGGGGGGGGGGGTACAAATATACAAACGGGGCCTTTCTTTTTGGGTGGAGCCCCACTTTAATTTCTTCCAAAAAAAATACACAAAACCGATTTCGATCCCCAATGATTTTTGATCTCTTTCAAGTTGTTCAGGTGGCAAGAGGTGAAGCTCTGTTAACTTCTACCATCCAATCACATGCAAAATAGTTTTTCCGTGCATGTGAACGTATTTCAATGGTCAGAATAAATTATTATTCTGGTCGATGAAATTAATACCCCGTGTCTGCCAAAATGCTGCTGCCAAGAGGAAAGGCATTTAGAAGAGCTTGACAACTGTGTGCATGGGGTCAAAATCCTCCCAGTGGTGACATACATTGAAATGAAAATTTGACAACAGTTCTAACCCTTCCCCACTCTATCTAAAACTAAAAAAACAAAATCCAGAATTGGACTTCACCGTAACCATTTTCAGGAAAAATGTATCTCCGCTGCCGCGTTCAGCAGGCAATACCTCCCACCAAACACAACCCATTCAACTGAATGGGACACCCCGTAACTGCAGGCAATGCATGCGGATGCTGTGTGCCAGTGCAGGTTTTAAAGATTTAAAACAAGCAGCGAGTTGGTGATATTAACATCCTCGCCGTCTGGCAAATGCCCTCTGAAGAGTGTCCTGAACGAGGATCACTCTGCAGAGGGCACTGCGTGTGTATTCAAGGCTTTAGGGATACAGGAAATGTTATTGTGAGGAGGCCTTAGTCTGGGACAGAACTCTCTGCTCCACTATGTACTAAATATTATCAAATTAAATATCTCCAAAACTATACTGCTAAAGACATAAGATTTTCCTGTACATGTGCTTTTATCAATACATAACTGAAAAAAAAAAAAAAAAGGTTTCTCAGCAGAAAATTTGCATTTTAGTAAACAGAAAAATGCAGACATGCAGAAATGATCTGTTCCCACAAGTAAATCCTACAATCGAAGGGAATTCCTGCATATATTTTCTGTTCCCCAGCCAATGCATAGATATGCAGTATCGATCTAACTCGATGTAAACACTGCATATGAAATACAAACAAAATTTGTGTGCCTATTCCACTAGCCATAGACTATGACATCCACACATTTCTATGGATACAGTATACAAACAGGAATAATGCACATTGTCAACACACTGCTCAGCAAACCTGTCACTGAATACAGATATCAATAAGATATTACCTTTCACACGCGCTCAGGAAAAATGACAGCTGGAATTTGATTTAGCAAAATTCCAGTACAATTTAATCGCTTTATTCTTGTTTGTATTGCTTGATCACAAGATATATTGTGAAGATGTACAGGATTGCACAGACAGCCAAACATCAAAAGAAGAAACCTTGACATGTTTCACACACAGGGCCTAATCCTAAGAAGGAATTTGATTGGTTGCTACAACCTGTTTTGGTACAATAGAGAATGGTTGATACACTTGTCTGTATGTTTTTGCTGCAAGTGTCCTATAGGAAAGATTTACCTTCACTACCGATCCTGAAAACACAATAAGAAATGAGTCATTCTTGGATAATTGTCACTGCAACAGGTGTCCCCACTGGAAGATTTCTCAAGTTTCTGTGACGACTGTAAAATTTAGATTTTCCATCACTACTCTCCAAGTCAAACAGGGAGAATCTCCTACAGATCACAAGAAAAAAACTGAAAAAAACACCACAACAAAGGGTTTGCCCCCCTTCTCCACTTTAAGGCCAGGTTCACACACATGCGATCGGGTGCGGGTTTGCCCACATCCATTTCGCATGACAGGAGAGTGTGATCGGTTCTCAATGAATCCAGTTCACACATCTTTGGGATGGCCACGGCAAGCATTTAAAAAAGGACCCTGTGCTTCTTTGGTTCTGATTTAGGTGCGAATTCAGGCACAAATTTGGACCCGATTTGCACCTGAGCTGGTAAACAGGGGCACCACGGCTGCAGCATACGTGAACCCAGCCTCAAGGATAAGTTCATCTCTTTCATAAAATGTTACACCCATATTCAGGGAGAAACATGGTATGAAAGGACCGGCCCCTGCTCCCTCCGGCTCCATTCACACCTGAGCGTATCCTTTTCAGGCATTTGTTTGGGCCTTTTAACCTCCCTGGCGGTATGATTATTTTGGATTTTAGGTGCTGAAAGCGGTACCATTATTTTGCATGTAATTCTTGTGAATGAGCAGCCCAAACCAACTGTATACATTTATTATAGATAGATAGTATATATATATATATATATATATATATATATATATATATATATATAATGTATACAGTTGGTTTGGGCTGCTCATTCACAAGAATTACGTATATATTTACATAAAAAGTACAGTAAAACAACAGGAAAGGGCACTGGGGGGCAATGTAATGTGATTTTATTTTATTTTGAACGGTATCAGTGTGTTTGGTGCATTTTACATTTGAATTTGCCGCCGGTTCCAGCCCCCGGCGGACGTCACGTCACAGGAGACGGAAGCCGAGGCTCGCAGACGATCGGGAGGAAGCTCCGCCGCCGCATACCGCCCGCATTCTTCGCTGGATCCTGGAGAAAAGGTAAGTAAAACCTCTTCCAGCATCCAGCGATCTTCTTAGCGCTACCCCGAGTGTGACTCGGGGTTACCGCTTTTGGCTCTAAATTCTTACCCCGAGTCACACTCTGGAATACCGCTAGGAAGGTTAAAGGCGTTTTTTGCTGGTGTTTGGAGGCAGGCATTGACATCTAACAAAAACACTTGTAATCAGCCAAAAAATAAGCTCATGTACTTTGAGCTTCAGGCGTTTTTCTTCTGGAGACAAAACGCTCCGATGTGAACAGGGGCCATTGAAATGAATGGGATTTTGCTTGTTGGACGTTTTATGACTTCAGAGATGAGCGTTTTACGAGCTGAAATACGCTCAGGTGTGAACAGGGCCTTAGGCTACCTTCACATCTTGGCGTTGCTATTTATAGGCATTTTTTAGGCGTTTTTACAGGTGTTTTTGTGCAGGCGTTTTTAGGTTGACAAGTGACCAATGGAAAAAAATAAAAATGCCTGTCATCTGCCCAAAAAGAAGCTCATGTACTTTTTTGAGCGTTGGGAGTTTTGCTTAAAAACGTCAAAAAGCTCAGATGTGAACAGGGGCCATTGAAATGAATAGGATTTGTCTTGTTGGGCGTTTTTTGAGCTGATCCTAGAGCAGAAAAACTCCCCAAAACGCCTACATGTGAACTTAGCCTTAGCAGGGATCATTTAAAAATGTTGGCATGTGGTAAAAGTCCCAAAAGCCTTAGTGGCTATCAACTTGTAGTTCTCAATGAACTACTACTATGGCGTTGTGAGTACTGTGGTAGTTCATATTTGCCTGTCTGTACAATGTAAGAGCAAGCAGATACACCGACAGGTTTGCAGGAGACCTGCATGGCATCAGTGATCTGGTGATTGCTGGTGCAATACTTTACAGACTCCTGCAACAAAAAATAAACGCACATTTTTTTTACCTGCAAAAAAATAAAAAAAAATGTGCATTATTTTTTGTGAAAAGGTGAATGTAGCCCTTAAATATACTCTGTGTAATAAAAAGGCAAAAAGACTATTTATAATGTTTTTAAAAAGAGCAACACTGATGCCAGTATTTATGTTACCTATTATGTACGTACCCATAGTGCTTTCATGGGAAAATATTGCACTTTACATGACTACACAGAGTAATACTTTTAAGTCAGCATGAATCCAAGACAATTTAAAGTGGATGGAAAGTCAGAACATCAACTGGCCAACCAATACATTGCCTTATATCACCCTCAGAAGTTGTGCTATTAGAAAAAAAAATTGCCATTAAATATTAGTTGCTTTTATCTGCAGTCGTGTGGCCACTATTTACCACTCTGTTTACTTTATTTGATCAGCAGAGGAGGCGCATCCCCCCCTCCCCCCAAGAATTCACATCAGCTCAGCACCTCAGTCCAGATCCCCCGATTCAGTCCCGTACTTTTGCTGGTGCCTGAGGATCCTGAATAATAAAAAGGCAGCACTGCTTCCAGGTCCTGACAGTGCTAGAGGGTCAGCCATTTCAATAGCAGCTGATCACTGTTGTCAGCCCGACACAGGCAGTAAGAGAATATGCAGGGAAATAGCAAGATCAAAAGGGTAAAATAAATGTCATCTAAGCCTAAGGCTCCTTTCAGACGGCCGCTCCGCTGCTTAAGTCCGCTGCGGGACTTTTTTTTTTTTTTTTTTCCACGGAGCGGATGACATTTCTGTCATCCGCTCCGTGTGCCCGCATATCATCCCATCCGTTTGCGGATGATATGCGGACATAATGTAAGTATATGGCACTGCGGATGTCAGCGGATGACACCGCTGACATCCGATTTTCCTTCCTTTCCATTTTTTACACGGATTGAAAAATGGGGTTCTGTTCCATTCGTAAAAACGGAACAGAACTGAAAGGAGGAAAATCGGATGTCAGCGGATGGTATTCCGCTGACATCCGCAGTGCCATTCACTTACATTGATGTCCGCAAATCATCCGCAAAAAAATAGGATGATTTGCGGACACACGGAGCGGCCGTGTGAAAGGACCCTTAGAAAACAGAACATATTATCAATGATCATATTTAGGGAAACCTTGTAAACAGAACACGTTGTCACAACAGTAATCATTTCTGATTGAATTGTTTCTCCAGCCAAAAACTGACAGACCTGGACAGGAATATCACCTAAATACAGGAAGAACACAGGAGTCCCCCTACACTGTACAGACTTCATATCGGAAACCACAATGGATCTCTCATATGGATCCGTCCAGGAGCAAATATTTGACAGCCTCCAACAGGGGCATTAACCATACACAGTTGTAAAATGTTTTGGGAGTCACAATTTTAGAGATTTATGCCAATAAACTGAAATCCCCAAAAAAAAAAAATCAGTCTTCCCTTGCGGTGGGGATGAGCACACATTGCTTGTTTAGTCTAGGGGACGATAAGAGTACTTTTACTTACCCGAACCTCCATTCCACCAGCAAAAAATAACTGCATTACTTTCTTTCAGCACAGAGCAGTGTGAGGCCATACACTGCCTTGCACCAGCTGGTGGCCACAGACGTGTGACATTTCAATAAAGTTTGTTTGACCACTTCCCACCCAAGGACGTACCCGTACATCCTTGGGTTTCAGTGGTTATACCGAGATGGTGCCAGCACTACGGGCATCATCCCAGTACTTCTTTTTGCAGCAGGCAATTCTGTAGAAGGCAGAAGTGATCTGAAGCTCATTAGCCACTCTACCACTCCTGCGGGTGGCGGAAGGTGGTCCCACCCCCCTCCCGGGTTCTCCGTGCCCATCGCGGAGGCTGGTAGTGATGTGGCTGGCGACAATGGCTGCCCTGTACAGAGAGAGAGAGAGAGAGAGAGATTGACGTCATTCTCCTCGCTCTGTAACCCTGAAAACTAGGAGCAACAAGTATTCATCACTTCCGGGTCCGCCCCTTTGTTTACCTGGGCACCATCGGCCTGAGAAGAAGCCGATCGCTTTGATCGACTGCATGGGGCCGGGGGGGGGGGGGGAGGAGAGATTTGGGGTCTAATAGACATTTAAAATAAATATAAAAAATGTAAATCACCCCATCCCACCGTGCTTACACGCAAATGCGAACTCCTACGTTACTCCCTCATGCATATGTAAATGATGATCGCATCACACGTGAGGTATTGTCGTGAATGCCAAAGCGAGAGCAATAATTCTAGCACCAGACCTGATGTGCAACTCTAAACTGGTAACCTGGAAAGGCGTTTAAAGCATTGCCTATGGAGAATTTTAAGCACTGTAGTTTGCTGCCATTCCACGGGCAGACGCAATTTTAAAGCATGACATGTTAGGTGTCTATTTACTCGGTGTAACATCATCTTTTACATCCTACAATAAAATTGGGCTAACGTGTTTTGTTTTTTCTCATAAATGTGGTTTTTCCCCAATATATTGCATTTAAAAAACCTCTGCGCAAACACCGTGTGACATAAAAAATTGCAACACACACCATTTTATTCTATAGGGTCTCTATTTAAAAAAAAAAAAATAATTGTAAGTCAAGTTTTTTAGCAAAAGAAAGAGGATTTTTACATGGGAGGAGCGAAGTGTCAGAATAGGCTTGGGAAGGAAAACAAAAAGTGAACAGCGAGATGCGCTGAGATTGGTGCACCAGCACTGCACTGATCTGGCCAGATCACACCGCACCACACACCAGCCGCTGTGCTGGTGTGATCATACCCCAAGCCAAAAGTTTTAACAATGACCGGAGTGTCACTTTGGGGGAAAGTAAACCCATCAATTTAACAGTTTAAAAAAAACAGCTACATTCCCGGTGTTCCGTGAGAATTACCTACCCGTGAGAAAAACCTACCCTCGTCACTTCCGGTTCACGGCAGTGTGTGTAACACGAGCAGTTACATTAAAACAGCTGTGCTGCAATACGAGTCATCCTCGCTCCTGTCCCGGTCACTTCCCTCATCTCCGATAGTAAATATAAAAGCGGCGGCGGCTGTATGAAAAGATAAATCACGGAGCCGCCAGCCGCTTTTATATTTACTAGCCGAGAGCAGGGAAGTGACAGGGACAGGAGCAGAGATGAGTAATATTGCAGCACAGCTGTTTTAATGTAACCCCCGCGTAGGTAGGTTTTTTTCACGGACACCGTGCTCGTTTCATGCTAGTACGCATGCGCACTAGTCTGATTCTCAGCTGCTCTATTAGGTATTCGGGGCTGTGAGCATGCACACTGCTGCGCTGCTCAGCTGTTCCTCGCCGGAAGTGACGAGGGTAGGTTTTTCTCACGGGGTAGGTAATTCTCACGTTACACCGGCACATGCCAGGAATATAAACGTCACATTTGTTGGTGCTCTCATCCAAACTGGAGTCACGTGTGCAGCATCATGGCATTTGAAAATAAAACAAAGACCAAAATGGCAGCTTCCTTGGCTGAAAATAATAGGAGGGTTTACCTCCATTTTAACCACTTAAGCCCCGGAAGAATTTACCCCCTTCCTGACCAGAGGGTATTTTGCAATTTGGCACAGCGTGACTTTAACAGACAATTGCGCGGTCGTGCGACGCTGTACCCAAATGAAATTGACGTCCTTTATTTCCCCCACAAACAAAGCTTTTTTTTTTTTTTTTTTTTTTTTTTTTTTTTTTTTTAGGGGTATTTGATCACCTGTGTGATTTTGTAATAATGCGCTATAAACAAAAAAAGAGTGACAATTTTGCAAAAATAACAATATTTTTCAAATTATTTTATATGAAATTCCCCAAAAAATGTAAAAAATCAAATTTTTTTAACATTTTAGGCCAATTTGTTTTCTGCTACATATGTTTGGTAAAAAAAAATCAGAATAAGTGTATTTTGATTGGTTTGCGCAAAAGTTATTGCGTTTACTAACTAAGGGAAATATTTGTAATTTTTACTGTTTTTTTTTTTTTTTTTTTTAACGAGTAATCGATCTGCGATTTTTTTTGAGGGACTGCGACATTGCGGCGGACAGATCAGACCCTTGACTGACATTTTTTACACTTTTGGGGGGTACCAGTGACATTACTACAGTAATCAGTGCTATATATATGCACTGTTACTGTAAAAATGACACTGGCAGGGAAGGGGATAACTTTATTGGAGAGGGAGGGGTTAAGTGTGTCCCTAGGGCGTGTTTCTTACTGTTGTGGGATGTGGCTTTTCATGTAACAGCAGAGATCTACGGTCCTACATAGCAGGACCGTATGATCTCTGCTGTTACACAGGGAAGGATGACAGGCGGCTTTGTTTACATTAGCCGCCTGCCTTTCTCCCTCTGTAACCGACGATCGCGAGTGACCGGCGGACATCACACGCGCGGGGATCCCAGTGAGCGAGCAGCGGCGGGAGCGCGCCTCCGGTGGCGCGTGCTCGCCCCCTATTGGCTCGCAGGCGAGTGACGAACGGGTACGTCACTTTGCCTGCACGGGGCTGACCGCTGCAGTATATGTACTTGCAGCGGTCGGCAAGAGGTTAAAGCTGAACTCCACCCAAAAGGGGAAGTTCCACTTGATTGCAGTTTGCACCCTACCCCCCTCCGCTGCCACATTTGGCACTTTTTTGGGAGAGGGGAGCGAATACCTGTCAAAACCAGGTACCCGTTCCCACTTTCGCGTAATATTGCCACTCTACGAAACTTCCAGCCAGGCCTCCTTTATCCCCACCCCCGCCTTCTGGGAGACACACAGGTCCCAGAAGACAGCGGGACCATTCAGAAAGTACAGTGCGACTTGCACATGCGCAGTAGGAAACAGTTTCCCTTAATGACAAATCTGTTAGGGGAGCTGACACCACAGGATTCCAGGACAGGCAAGGGTCCTTATATTTAAAGTCAGCAGCTTCAGCATTTATAGCTGCTAACTTTTAATTTTTTCATTTGCAAGCTGGAACTCCGCTTTAAGCACAGACTGCACTGTAAGCCCTCAATCATACAGACTTAAAGGGAATCTGTTACATCTTATTTGTATCTGAATTTTATATTTTTCCTAAAAAGTAAACAAATGTTGGCACCAGGAAGCTTGGCTTAGAAGCACCACATAGCCCAGCTCAATAGCCCTGTACACTTGTACAAAGCTGGCCAGTTCAGCAGGAGCCAGACGACTTTCCATATCAGTCTGTTCCAACAGAAACTGGTCCAACTACTGGCTTGTGTCGAACGGTCTTGCTGGAAAACCAGCATTCAGTGTATTGCAGTGGTGATGGGGGGGGGGGGGGGGGGTAGTCAGAATACAACAACCATTTGTGATGATTTGTGGATCGGTCAGGTTTTTTGTTCAACCAGCTGGGTATGCACTGATCATGTATTCTTCGCTTTACTGCTGAGCCAATCCCCGGAAGATCACCAGACGTATCTCCATAGCCAGCAATACACAGTGTACATATAACAGCAATCTCCTCTAATGACAACCAAGCTTCCCAATTTTCAGTGAGGAAGTGGCCTATGTCCCAGGGAAAGACTCGCTTAAGGTGTACCTGTACCCAAAATGTTTATTTTTAATTTGGATAGAGCTGGGAGAGATCTGAGAGCCAACCTGCTTTTACTGCAGTCTGAAGCTTCGCTATATAAACTCCTTTCCTGTCTGATAAAAAGGTTGTCCTAAGAACAGGAAGTGAGAGGAAATCTCTATTACAGAGCCCCTGGTGCCAGTAAAACCTGATGGGGGTTTTGATCTTTCCCCTTTCTATCCTAAACATAAAAGGTTTGGTGTACACATACACTATACAAGTCAGGACAAGAGGAGGCTGCAGCCAGCTCCAGTGCTGCCCTTTCCCATGATTCTCATTAGGACCTGACCCTGACGATTTCTACGTTTCCCTCACCTCTCTGTACCCCACAAATATCATAGAGGGGGTCCTTAGTGCCAGATCTTACAGAGCCCCACACACAACAAAAGGTCGGTGCAAAGCACCCATGTCCTGCGTTCCGAGTAGTGTGATTCTCCATCCACCTCAGCCACAATCACGCAGATATTGAGAACTATCGACTTGGCAACACTGGAAAGCTTCGGCCTTGCAGCCCCTTACAAGACCAGGGTAGTCTGAGACCACTGAAAACGACAAAACAAACACAAGGGCGTACCGGCCTAGTGCATTATCCCCTAAAAAGGTTTATTCAAATAAAAAAGGTATAAAAATACTCACAAACGAGTTCTTGATAAAAGCATATCAAATTGGTACGTTGTCATCAGCATCGAGATCAAAGGTTGTACCGTCCCCTGAAACTGGAAAGGCTTACGCGTTTCGAGGCTTAGCCTCTTCCTCAGAGCCTCGAAACACGTAAGCACACCCTTTGATCTCGATGCTGATGACAACGTACCAATTTGATATGCTTTTATCAAGAACTCGTTTGTGAGAATTTCTATACCTTTTATTTGAATAAACCTTTTTAGAGGATAATGCACTAGGCCGGTGCGCCCTTGTGTTTGTTTTGTTGTTTTCAGAGCCCCACACTCATCAGACAGGACACGGGTATTCTCACCCAGCACTATAGAAATGATGAAGAGCTCCACAATACACCGATCCCATCCCAGACTGCACAGGACCTACACCCAGGATCTGTCACTTCATCTACACCAACCAACAGGGAGGGGAGAAGGTGACACCATAGAGGAGAACATAACACAGGGGACACCACCACAGTGACCTGTGTGGGGGGATGGGATGGTGCAGGCAAGACCAGACATGCAAGGTGGGGACCCCTGGATGTCTGCATGGAGGACACCTCACCCCCCACAGTCCCAGTATGTCTGCATGGAGGAGGACACCTCACCCCCACAGTCCCAGTATGTCTGCATGGAGGAGGACACCTCACCCCCCCCCCACAGTCCCAGTATGTCTGCATGGAGGAGGACACCTCACCCCCCCCCCTCACAGTCCCAGTATGTCTGCATGGAGGAGGACACCTCACCCCCCACAGTCCCAGTATGTCACCATGGAGGACCCCTCACAGTCCCAGTATGTCTGCATGGAGGAGAACCCCTCACCCCCACAGTCCCAGTATGTCAGCATGGAGGACACCTCACCCCCCACAGTCCCAGTATGTCTGCATGGAGGACACCTCACCCCCACAGTCCCACTATGTCTGCATGGAGGACCCATCACAGTCCCAGTATGTCTGCATGGAGGAGAACCCCTCACCCCCACAGTCCCAGTATGTCTGCATGGAGGAGAACCCCTCACCCCCACAGTCCCAGTATGTCAGCATGGAGGACACCTCACCCCCCACAGTCCCAGTATGTCTGCATGGAGGACACCTCACCCCCACAGTCCCACTATGTCTGCATGGAGGACCCATCACAGTCCCAGTATGTCTGCATGGAGGAGAACCCCTCACCCCCACAGTCCCAGTATGTCTGCATGGAGGAGACCTCACTCCCCACAGTCCCAGTATGTCTGCATGGAGGACACCTCACAGTCCCAGTATGTCTGCATGGAGGAAACCTCACAGTCCCAGTATGTCACCATGGAGGACACCTCACAGTCCCAGTATGTCTGCATGGAGAACCCCTCACCCCCACAGTCCCAGTATGTCTGCATGGAGGAGAACACCTCACCCCCACAGTCCCAGTATGTCAGCATGGAGGACACCTCACCCCCCACAGTCCCAGTATGTCTGCATGGAGGACCCCTCACAGTCCCAGTATGTCTGCATGGAGGAGAACCCCTCACCCCCACAGTCCCAGTATGTCTGCATGGAGGAGACCTCACAGTCCCAGTATGTCTGCATGGAGGACACCTCACAGTCCCAGTATGTCTGCATGGAGGACACCTCACAGTCCCAGTATGTCTGCATGGAGGACACCTCACAGTCCCAGTATGTCTGCATGGAGGAAACCTCACCCCCCCCCCCCCCCACAGTCCCAGTATGTCACCATGGAGGACCCCTCACAGTCCCAGTATGTCTGCATGGAGAACCCCTCACCCCCACAGTCCCAGTATGTCTGCATGGAGGAGAACACCTCACCCCCACAGTCCCAGTATGTCAGCATGGAGGACCCCTCACAGTCCCAGTATGTCTGCATGGAGGAGAACCCCTCGCCCCCACAGTCCCAGTATGTCAGCATGGAGGACACCTCACCCCCCACAGTCCCAGTATGTCTGCATGGAGGAGGACACCTCACCCCCCACAGTCCCAGTATGTCTGCATGGAGGAGGACACCTCACCCCCCACAGTCCCAGTATGTCTGCATGGAGGAGAACCCCTCACCCCCACAGTCCCAGTATGTCTGCATGGAGGAGAACCCCTCACCCCCACAGTCCCAGTATGTCTGCATGGAGGAGACCTCACTCCCCACAGTCCCAGTATGTCTGCATGGAGGAGACCTCACTCCCCACAGTCCCAGTATGTCTGCTTGGAGGACACCTCACAGTCCCAGTATGTCTGCATGGAGGAAACCTCACCCCCCCCCCCCCCCCACAGTCCCAGTATGTCACCATGGAGGACCCCTCACAGTCCCAGTATGTCTGCATGGAGGAGAACCCCTCACCCCCACAGTCCCAGTATGTCTGCATGGAGGAGACCTCACTCCCCACAGTCCCAGTATGTCTGCATGGAGGACACCTCACAGTCCCAGTATGTCTGCATGGAGGAAACCTCACAGTCCCAGTATGTCACCATGGAGGACACCTCACAGTCCCAGTATGTCTGCATGGAGAACCCCTCACCCCCACAGTCCCAGTATGTCTGCATGGAGGAGAACACCTCACCCCCACAGTCCCAGTATGTCAGCATGGAGGACACCTCACCCCCCACAGTCCCAGTATGTCTGCATGGAGGACCCCTCACAGTCCCAGTATGTCTGCATGGAGGAGAACCCCTCACCCCCACAGTCCCAGTATGTCTGCATGGAGGAGACCTCACAGTCCCAGTATGTCTGCATGGAGGACACCTCACAGTCCCAGTATGTCTGCATGGAGGACACCTCACAGTCCCAGTATGTCTGCATGGAGGAAACCTCACCCCCCCCCCCCCACAGTCCCAGTATGTCACCATGGAGGACCCCTCACAGTCCCAGTATGTCTGCATGGAGAACCCCTCACCCCCACAGTCCCAGTATGTCTGCATGGAGGAGAACACCTCACCCCCACAGTCCCAGTATGTCAGCATGGAGAACACCTCACCCCCACAGTCCCAGTATGTCAGCATGGAGGACCCCTCACAGTCCCAGTATGTCTGCATGGAGGAGAACCCCTCGCCCCCACAGTCCCAGTATGTCAGCATGGAGGACACCTCACCCCCCACAGTCCCAGTATGTCTGCATGGAGGAGGACACCTCACCCCCCACAGTCCCAGTATGTCTGCATGGAGGAGAACCCCTCACCCCCACAGTCCCAGTATGTCTGCATGGAGGAGAACCCCTCACCCCCACAGTCCCAGTATGTCTGCATGGAGGAGACCTCACTCCCCACAGTCCCAGTATGTCTGCATGGAGGAGACCTCACTCCCCACAGTCCCAGTATGTCTGCTTGGAGGACACCTCACAGTCCCAGTATGTCTGCATGGAGGAAACCTCACCCCCCCCCCCCCCCCCACAGTCCCAGTATGTCACCATGGAGGACCCCTCACAGTCCCAGTATGTCTGCATGGAGGAGAACCCCTCACCCCCACAGTCCCAGTATGTCAGCATGGAGGAGAACCCCTCACCCCCACAGTCCCAGTATGTCAGCATGGAGGACACCTCACCCCCCACAGTCCCAGTATGTCTGCATGGAGGACACCTCACCCCCACAGTCCCACTATGTCTGCATGGAGGACCCCTCACAGTCCCAGTATGTCTGCATGGAGGACCCCTCACAGTCCCAGTATGTCTGCATGGAGGACACCTTACCCCCACAGTCCCAGTATGTCTGCATGGAGGACACCTTACCCCCACAGTCCCAGTATGTCACCATGGAGGACCCCTCACAGTCCCAGTATGTCTGCATGGAGGAGAACCCCTCACCCCCACAGTCCCAGTATGTCAGCATGAAGGACACCTCACCCCCCACAGTCCCAGTATGTCTGCATGGAGGACACCTCACCCCCACAGTCCCACTATGTCTGCATGGAGGACACCTCACCTCTCAGTAACTTGTGTCCCCGGTCCGCTGTCCTCTGTGAGGCGGGAATCCGGCCCTGGTTACCTGCAGGAGGCCTTCTCTCGGTCTCTCCCCTCCTCCTCCCGCAGGCTCCGTTACTTGGGCAGCTGTGTCAGGGTGGGTTGGGGCCGCGCAGTCTCCCTGGGGAGGAAGAAGAGGAGGGCAGATGGAGGAGGAGGAGGCGGCTCAGACCGCTACAGGAGGATGGAGGGACACAACATGGCTGCCCAGCCCCTCCTGCCGCCTCATTAGTCGGGGACATCATAGAAGAGCCTCCCCCTCCTCCCTTCCCTCTGTACTAACTTCGTGTACCGGGAACTCTCCCCCTATACCGGCCTGTGTATGTCTCATAGACCCGCCATGTCTAATAGTGAGAGCAACAAGTGTGAGGAGATGTCTGAGTATCAAGTACCACAGACACCTCCGACTGCACCGTATACTGTATATAGAGAGCAACAAGTCACAACACCTCATATATACATAGAGAGATAATGTCCAGTCACTGTCACCACAACTCATATACAGTATATATACTTAGAGATAATGTCCAGTCACTGTCACCACACCTCATATACAGTATATATATATATATATATATATACAGAAAGAGATAATGTCCAGTCACTGTCACCACACTTCATATACAGTATATATACTTAGAGAGAGATAATGTCCAGTCACTGTCACCACACCTCATATACAGTATATATATATATATATATATATATATATATATACAGAGAGAGATAATGTCCAGTCACTGTCACCACACTTCATATACAGTATTTATATACATAGAGAGAGAGATAATGTCCAGTCACTGTCACCACACCTCATATACAGTATATATATATATACATAGAGAGAGATGATGTCCAGTCACTGTCGCCACACTTCATATACAGTATATATATACATAGAGAGAGATGATGTCCAGTCACGGTCACCACACCTCATATACAGTATATATACTTAGAGAGAGATAATGTCCAGTCACTATCACCACACCTCATATACGGTATATATACTTAGAGAGAGATAATGTCCAGTCACTATCACCACACCTCATATACGGTATATATATATATATAGAGAGAGAGAGAGATAATGTCCAGTCACCACACCTCATATACAGTATATATACTTAGAGAGAGATAATGTCCAGTCACTGTCACCACACCTCATATACAGTATATATATATATATATACATAGAGAGGGATAATGTCCAGTCACTGTCACCACACCTCATATACAGTATATATACTTAGAGAGAGATAATGTCCAGTCACTGTCACCACACCTCATATACAGTATATATATATATATATATACATAGAGAGGGATAATGTCCAGTCACTGTCACCACACCTCATATACAGTATATATACTTAGAGAGAGATAATGTCCAGTCACCACACCTCATATACAGTATATATAATTAGAGAGAGATAATGTCCAGTCACCACACCTCATATACAGTATATATACATAGAGAGAGATAATGTCCAGTCACTGTCACCACACCTCATATACAGTATATATATATATATATATATATATATATATATATACATAGAGAGGGATAATGTCCAGTCACTGTCACCACACCTCATATACAGTATATATATATATATATATATATATATATATAGAGAGAGAGAGAGAGAGAGAGAGAGAGAGATAATGTCCAGTCACTGTCACACCACACCTCATATACAGTATTTATATATATATATATATATATATATATATATATATATATATATATATATATATATATATATACACATACATAGAGAGAGATAATGTCCAGTCACTGTCAACACCACACCTCATATACAGTATATATATATATATATATATATATATATATATACACATAGTGAGAGATAATGTCCAGTCACTGTCACCACACCTCAAATACAGTATATATATACATAGAGAGAGATAATGTTCAGTCACTGTCACCACCACACCTCATATACAGTATATATATATATATATATATATATATATATATACATAGAGAGAGATAATGTCCAGTCACTGTCACCACACCTCAAATACAGTATATATATATACATAGAGAGAGATAATGTCCAGTCACTGTCACCATCTCCATATATATATATATATAGTATATACATCTATACACTACTCAAAAAAATTAAAGGAACACTTTGAAAATACATCAGATCCGAATGGGGAAAAATATCACACTGGATATCTATACTGATATGGACTGGGTAATGTGTTAGGAACTAATAGATGCCACATTCTTTGATGGAAGAGAAAACAATCAACCTACAGAGAAATCAAAGACACCCCGAAATTTAAAGTGAAAAATTGATGCAGCAGGCTAGTCCATTTTGCTGAAATTTCATTGCAGCAACTTATAATGGTACTCGGTAGTTTGTATAGCCCTCACATGCTTGTATGCATGCCTGACAACATCGGACATGCTTCTAATCAGAAGACAATGGTGTCCTGGGGTATGTCCTCCTAGCTCTGGACCAGGGCATCACTGAGCTCCTGAACAAACTGAGGCGCAACCTGGTGGCGTCGGATGGACTGAAACATAATGTCCCATAGGTGTTCTACTGGATTTAGGTCAGGTGAGTGTGGGTGTCATTCAAAGGTATCAATGTCTTCATCCTCCAGGAACTGGCTAAATACTCTCGCCACATGAGGCCGGGCATTGTCATGCACCAGAAGAAAGCCAGGACTCACTGCACCAGGGTAGGGTCTAACAGTGTGTTCAAGGATTTCATCCCGGTACCTAATGGCAGTCAGGGTGCCATTGTCTAGCCTGCAGAGGTCTGTGCGTCCCTCCATGGATATGCCTCCCCAGATCATCACTGACCCACCACCAAACCGGTCATGCCGAACAATGTTACAGGCAGCATTACATTCTCCACAGCTTCTCCAGACCCTTTCACATTGGACACATGTGCTCAGGTTGAACCTTCTCTCATCTGTGAAAAGCACAGGGCGCCAAGGGCGAACCTGACAATTCTGGTGTTCAATGGCAAATGCCAATTGAGCTCCACAGTGGCGGGCAGTGAGCCCAGGGCCAACTAAAGGATGTTGGACCCTCAGGCCACCCTCATCTGATTGTTTGGTCAGAGACATTCACATCAGTAGCCTGCTGGAGGTCATGTTGTAGGGCTCTGTCAGTGCTCATTATGTTCCTCCTTGCACAAATGTGCAGATACCAGTCTGGCTGATGGGTTATGTACCTTCTTCGGCCCTGTTCAGCTCTCCTAGAGTAACTGACTATCTCCTGGAATCTCCTCCATGCTTTTGAGGCTGTGCTGGGAGACAGCGAACCTTCTGGCAATGGCACTATTGATGTGCCATCCCGGAGGAGTTGGACTGCCTGTGCAACCTCTATAGGGTCCAGGTATCGCCTCATGCTACTAGCAGTGACACTGATCCTAGCCAAATGCAAAACCAGTGAACAACAGTCAGAAAAGATGAGTAGGAAATAAAATGTTAGTGGTCTCCACCTGTAAAACCATTCCTGTTTTGGAGGTCGTCTCATTGTTGCCCATCTAGTGCACCTGTTGGTAATTCCGATAACACCAAAGCAGCTGAAACTGATTAACAGCCCTCTCTGCTACTTAAAGAGTGTAAACCTCAGAAAAAAAAAAAAAACCTGAAAGATGAAGACATAATCAGCTGGTATGCATTACATACTAGCTCATTATGAAATACCTTAGAACAAAGCTCCCGCAGTGCCGCCTGCCCACCGGTGACACGGGCAACATGTTCGGCTGTCCTGGTTTCTAGTTTGCGTCCTCCGGCCATCTGATTGGCCAGAGGAGCGATGACATCACTCCTGCGCATGCGCATAGGAGCCACCGTTCACGGCACAGGGCTCTGAAGGAATGGCACGTTTGGCCGTTCCTTTAGAGCGCATGCGCCAATGGCGTCTTTGGCTGCATGCATTATAAATATCTCCTAAACAGTGCAAGTTTAGGAGATGTTTACAGTACCTAAAGGTAAGCCTATACTCCGATTAAAAAGTGTTCCTTTAATTTTTTTGAGCAGTTTATATATATATATATATATATATATATATATACAGTATATATATATATAGAGGGAGAGAGAGAGGTAATGTCTAATCGCTGTCACCACACCTCTCCATATACTGTGCCTTGAAAAAGTATTCATGCCCCTTGATATTTCCATATTTTTGTCTTGTTACAACCAAAAATGTAAATGTATTTTATTGGGATTTTATGTGATAGACCAACACAAAATTGGCACGTAATTATGAATTGGAAGGAAAATGATAAATGGTTTTCAACTTTCTTTACAAATAAATGTGTGAAAAGTGTGGCTTGCATTTGTATTCAGCCCCCCCTGAGTCAATACTTTGTAGTAGTGATCAAATGATATCGGTTTCTCGTTGCCGATACCGATATTTTGGCCAATGTATATCGTATCGGCCGATATTTTGTACATTTAAAATTTTACAAAATAAACACAAATTTCGTCACAAATCTGTTACTGAACATGTTAATGTTTGTTTATTAACATTTTAACACTGCAGTCAGTGCAAATTAAACTGCTAGAAAATAAACTAGACAACAACAAACAGCAAGACAGTGGTGGATTGGAGGAGCCAGTGGACTACTGCTGCAGTAGTGCACTCACTGCAATGATTTTAAATCACTAACTGCAGTCAGTGCAAAACTGCTAGAAAAAAAGCTAGACAGTGGGGAGTCAGTGGACTACTGCTGTACTACTGCAATCATTTTAAATCACTACTGCAGTGACTGCAATGCAGTAGTGATTTAAAATTATTGCAGCAGTGAGTGGCGCACTACTGCAGCACACTGACTCCAATCCACTGTCTAGCTTTTTTTCTAGCAGTTTTGCACTGACTGCAGCGCAGCGCAGTCAGTGCAAAACTGCTAGAAAAAAAGCTAGACAAAAGCTAGACATTGGAATGGATTGGAGACAGTGGAGTGGATACTAGTACTATACTACTACACTTTCAATACTCCCAGTTAAGTAGAACAATATTATAGTGCAGAAAGCATAACATTTCAGCATGTTCACCAGTTAAATGGCTTCTTTTTTCTCATAAATTGCTGCCACTTCACTAAAACATGCTCATTTGGTACTGAGGAAGGAGGAGCAGAAAGGTATCTTCTAGCATGGGAAGAAAGTCTTTTGTAGCGCGGCTCATTTTCTTTCCACCACTGAAGAGGATCACGACTTTTTCTGTCAATTACTGGTTCCTTCAAATAGAGAGGAAGTTCATCATCCAGGCTCATTATTGCAGATTCAGAAGAATCCTCCGCATGAGGCCCCATTATAACACTGAACATGTCATCTATTTCACCACGATGAAGTTTCTCTTCTGTCCGTTGTCTTTTTAGACATTTTTTTCTTGAAGCATCCTGCTATCCACATTAGAAACCTGCTTTTCTTGACTTTTCTTTTCGGCAGGAACCTCCTGCACCTCCTGTTGAATATCTTCTGTCTGTTTTTAACCTATTATGTAAGACAGTTACATTTGGTTTGTTAGCAGACTGGTGGGTAAGTATAGCAAACTAAGGGCCAGTTGGTTTCCACACACACACACACACCTTCTATAATCCCCTTTTTCTCTTCAGTTTTGTTATACACAGGGATGGAGACACTGAGCAGTGCTCGCCAGTGTCTCATCTAAAGTCCCAACATTACCCAAATTGTTTCTGTCAGCCATTGTTTTGCCTTGGCTAATACATCATCAGAAGAGAAAGGATCGTTCTTGTATCGAGGATACAAAAGGCACGCAAGCACAACATTTTTATTCTCTCAATGCTTCTCAAAACGTTTTGTGAGGCTGTCGCTCATGGCCTGCCTACATGTTTTAGTGCCACATGTTGGGTCCTTCCCGTTGAAGAAGCATCTTAAGCCCTCTCACACATGGGATGACAGATGAGTCGTAATGACTCACCTCTAGTGTCACTTCCTCTATGGGGAGGAGGGTCTCAATTACATTGGCTACAATGTCCCACTGATCAGCAGTAAGACAAGAATATCCTCCAAGTCCATATTCATCGTAATATATGGTAAGAGCTCGTTTCTTCTCCAGCATCCTTTGCAGCATGTGTAGCGTTAAGTTCCATTGTATTGGAACAGCCTGTATCAAGTTGTTTTTGGGTAGGCCAAGGTCTTCCTGAAAGCACCTCAGTCGCTACTTGGCAAGGATTGAATGGTGGAAATGGCCTGTGCACTTCTTCAGCATGCTAATAATGTCAAGCAAAGTTTTCTGGTTAGACAAACCATCATTTACCACAAGTTGGAGGGTGTGTGCCATGCAACTGAGATCTGACACTTCAGCAAGTCTCATGCCTTTAACCATGTTCACTCTGCTGTCTCGAAGCACAAGCATCACTCGGTCTCCCCAGTGTGGGATCCTTGCATCATTTTTGTATTCAACACCACATGCCTTCTTGTCCATCCGCTGTCAATGAAGTGGCATGTAAGACTCATTAGTGATTCTGTTTGTCCTGACCAGCAGTCAGTTGTGAATGAGAGTGAGTTGCCAGCATTCTCTGGTTTCAGCATAGCCTTTCCTTTTCTCAACAACCTTTTGGTGAATCTTTCCCAGCATTTCGGTTCGATAAAACTTGTCACTCTTCAATGTGTACCTTGGCTCAACTATGGACATCAACCGCTTAAATCCAGAGTCAGACACCATTGTAAATGGCTGGTTATCAGTGACCATCATCTCTGTGATTACTCTATCCAGTAGTTGGGATCTTCCATCCGATTTAGGCACCTGTTTTTTTTTTTTTTTCTGACACATATTGGTTATTGTTGCCTGGGATAGTGATGTTTCACCTTGTGATTCATTTGGTGGCTGGCACCCTGGTCTGTGGTGGGTGGCTGGCTGGCTGGCACCCTGTGGTGGGTGGCTGGCTGGCACCCTGTGGTGGGTGGGTGGCTTGCACCCTGCGGTGGGCGACTGGCTGGCACCCTGTGGTCAGGTGGGTGGGTGGCTGACTGGCTGGCACCCTGTGGTGGGTGGGTGGCTGGCTCCCTGTGGTGGGTGGCTGGCTGACACCCTGTGATGTGTGGCTGGCTGGCACCCTGTGGTGGGTGGTTGGCTGTCACCCTGTGTGGTGGGTGGCTGGCTGGTACCTGCCCAGGGCCTGTAGCTGGCTAGCTGGTACAGTCAGGCAGGGCATGTGGCTGGCTGGCTGGTACAGGTCTATATGTGGCCGCGGTGGCTGTGTTAAACTGTGCACTGTGTGACTGTCACTGAATGAGCAATTGAATCACTGTCTGACACTCACAATCCCGATTCCAGTACAGTACTACAAAGACTCCACTGGCTTGTGGCCGCGGCGGCTGTTAAACAAACACACTGTTGTGCATGCATGCATCCCGACTCCAGAGTCCAGACGAGGCTGAGGGAGGCGGCCTAAGAGGCAGAAGCTGTCCCAGAGTGCGCGGAGGCGTGTGGCGCAAAATACGCGATGACGTCACGGCAATATCGTTAACCGCCGGGTCCGATTCCGATATATCGGGGAAAGTGCATATCGGCCCTCGATATATCGGCCGATAATCGGTCAATCCCTACTTTGTAGAACCACCTTTCACTGCAATTACAGCTGCAAGTCTTTTTGGGTATGTCTCTACCAGCTTTCCACATCTAGAGAGTGACATTTTTGCCCATTGTTCTTTGCAAAATAGCTCAAGGTCTGTCAGTTTAGATGGAGAAGGTCTGTGAACAGCAATTTTCAAGTCTTGCCACAGATTCTCAATTGGATTTAGGTCAGGACTTTGACTGGGCCATTCTAACACATGAATATGGTTTGATCTAAACCATTCCATTATAGCTCTGGCTGTACGATTAGGGTTGTTGTCCTGCTGGAAGGTGAACCTCTGCCCCAGTCTCAAGTCGTTTGCAGACTCTAACAGGTTTTCTTCTAAGATTGCCCTGCATTTGGCTCCATCCATCTTCCAATGATCTCTGACCAGCTTTCCTGTCCCTGCTGAAGAAAAGCATCCCCACAACATGATGCTGCCACCACCATGTTTCACAGTAGGGATGGTGCGTTCAGGGTGATGTGTAGTGTTAGTGTTCCCGCCACACATAGCATTTTGCTTTTATATTATATATTATATTCTTATTTATTTAAAAATGTTACTCACAATTTATCATGAACAGACAGGCATGTCAAAACGCTAGAACAAGGGATGGAGATGCGGCGTCCCACAAACAGTTTCGTCTCAATAGACTTCGTCTGGGCGTGACCCCAGACGCAACTCACACGCCTAAAATACCCACGGCTAACTACATCTGATTGGCTGACGAACGTCACTTCCGCTGCTCGCGGATTGGTAGACGTTCGTCGCCACTGTTAACTGCATCTGATTAGCTGACGAACGTCACTTCCGCCGATTGCGGATTGGTGGACGTTCGTCGGTAATTGCAGATATGCTGCGGCGGATTTCGCAGTCAGTAAGCGGAGATGCGGGGGTATTTTAGGCGTGTGAGTTGCGTCTGGGGTCACGCCCAGACGAAGTCTATTGCGACGAAACGTTGGCGACTCCAGACGCAACGTCCACACGCCCCCTGGAAATTAGCCGGCCTTCATCATTCTTGCTACTCGGGACTGTTTGCGGGACGCCGCATCTCCATCCCTTGTTCTAGCATTTTGACATGCCTGTCTGTTCATGATAAATTGTGAGTAACATTTTTTAATAAATAAGAATATAATTTTTAAACGGGATTATGCTATGGGCCTCGCCTTCTTCTTTCCCTACATATTCATTTATGCTTGATGAGAAATATTGAGGAGTGCCAATCCTACACTGATCCTTTTTCACGCATCTTGAGAGGTGATCTGTCTGAATCGATAAAATATCCACGTAACATCAGATCTTCAGTGGTCTTGATTAATAGCTGGGAGAGGCTGACTCATTAAGTTGAGCAGCCATGGAAATCTGGTAAGCTGCTTATTATATCCCATCACTGAAGTGTTCCCTTCCTTCACATACCCCTGGTGTCACGGGTTGAATTCCCTTCTGGAATATTGTGCATGTGGATTTATGACTTTATTTCACATCTATTTTATTGGGACTCATTCATTTGGACACTTTTATACTTTTTAAACTCTTTTTTTCTTTTGTACACATCGTTGTGGTTATTGGTTCTTCCATTCATTTGGACACTATTTATTAATATTTTTTGTGATCATTATTCATTTTTTCCATTCATTTGGACACTATCTAGTAATATTTTTTGTGATCATTAATACTTCTAAGCGCTACACTTTTATGTTTACATTATAAACTTTTTATCGTACGTCAACACAACATCCGATTTTCATTTACTTAGTACAGTTTACGTCCGAAAAAAAAATCGTAACAGCAAGACTATGCATGATCGGAAATGAAAAAATACATACAAAACGATTCAACACATGACATCACTTCTGAAGTTGAATTCTGTCGTAGGAGAATTTTCATATGAAAGCAAAAGCATCCTCTTCACTTTTGATATGAGACAAGCATGCAACAAAAAACAGACGGAAATTAGCCCGATAATTTGATCGTGTTTTACGAGGCTCTATAGTTGTCCTGTGGACAGATTCTCCCACCTGAGCTGTTGATCTCTGCAGCTCCTCCAGAGTTACCATGGGCCTCTTGTCTGCGAAATAGTAAATCCCAGCCGGCAGTGACGTCACCATGCATATCGGCCGCCACCTGGGACTTACTATATCGCTGCTTGTCCGTCAGTTGCTGCAGCTATATTACATAGAGATGCTTGTTTTTACTTTCAAAATGTGAGCGAACTTCATATTTTTAAATAAATAAGTTACCATTCAGTATCACACTTTGAGCTTTTGAATTTTATATCCCCCTTGATACCGGGAGTGAAACCGCAAAGTGGAGGCCTCGGGGATCACCATTATCCAAGCGGATGGTTTTGGGAGATAATCCCTGAGGCATTTTTCGGTTTTCCATTGCTTTGGAAGCCAATTTTTTCTAGTAAGCAGCTACCCTTCACTGATTGATTCTATCCACGGAGGATTTGGGAAGCTGGTTCTCTTCATGCATGCGTCTGTTCATTCCCTGGAAAACGCATTTGGGAACACTACTACTTCCTTTTCATTGCACTTTTTTGATTTGGACTTAATGTTCACTTATGTATGTGTTAATGTTGTGTCATCTGTATCAGGTACTTGAGGATTTGATTGCATATATACAGTGGGTACGGAAAGTATTCAGACCCCCTTAAATTTTTCACTCTTTGTTATATTGCAGCCATTTGCTAAAATCATTTAAGTTCATTCTTCTTCCTCATGAATGTACACATAGCACCCCATACTGACAGAAAAACACAGAATTGTTGACATTGTTGCAGATTTATTAAAAAAGAAAAACTGAAATATCGCATGGTCCAAAGTATTCAGACCCTTTGCTCAGTATTTAGTAGAAGCCGCCTTTTGATCTAATACAGCCAGGAGTCTTTTTGGGAAAGATGCAACAAGTCTTTCACACCTGGATTTGGGGATCCTCTGCCATTCCTCCTTGGAGATCCTCTCCAGTTCTGTCAGGTTGGATGGTAAACGTTGGTGGACAGCCATTTTTAGGTCTCTCCAGAGATGCTCAATTTGGTTTAAGTCAGGGCTCTGGCTGGGCCATTCAAGAACAGTCACGGAGTTGTTGTGAAGCCACTCCTTCGTTATTTTAGCTGTGTGCTTAGGGTCATTGTCTTGTTGGAAGGTAAACCTTCGGCCCAGTCTGAGGTCCAGAGCACTCTGGAGAAGGTTTTTGTCCAGGATATCCCTGTACTTGGCCGCATTCATATTTCCCTCGATTGCAACCAGTCGTCCTGTCCCTGCAGCTGAAAAACACCCCCACAGCATGATGCTGCCACCACCATGCTTCACTGTTGGGACTGTATTGAACAGGTGATGAGCAGTGCCTGGTTTTCTCCACACATACCGCTTAGAATTAAGGCCAAAAAGTTCTATTTTGGTCTCATAAGACTAGAGAATATTATTTCTCACCATCTTGGAGTCCTTCAGGTGTTTTTTTAGCAAACTCCATGCGGGCTTTCATGTGTCTTACACTGAGGAGAGGCTTCCGTCGGGCCACTCTGCCATAAAGCCCCGACTGGTGGAGGGCTGCAGTGATGGTTGACTTTCTACAACTTTCTCCCATCTCCTGACTGCATCTCTGGAGCTCAGCCACAGTGATCTTTGGGTTTTTCTTTACCTCTCTCACCAAGACTCTTCTCCCCCGATAGCTCAGTTTGGCCGGACGGCCAGCTCTAGGAAGGGTTCTGGTCGTCCCAAACGTCTTCCATTTGAGGATTATGGAGGCCACTGTGCTCTTAGGAACCTTAAGTGCAGCAGAAATCTTTTTGTAACCATGGCCAGATCTGTGCCTTGCCACAATTCTGTCTCTGAGCTCTTCAGGCAGTTCTTTTGACCTCATGATTCTCATTTGCTCTGACATGCATTGTGATCTGGAAGGTCTTATATAGACAGGTGTGTGGCTTTCCTAATCAAGTCCAATCAGTATAATCAAACACAGCTGGACTCAAATGAAGGTGTAGAACCATCTCAAGGATGATCAGAAGAAATGGAAAGCACCTGAGTTAAATATATGAGTGTCACAGCAAAGGGTCTGAATACTTAGGACCATGTGATATTTCAGTTTTTCTTTTTTAATAAATCTGCAACAATGTCAACAATTTTGTGTTTTTCTGTCAGTATGGGGTGCTATGTGTACATTCATGAGGAAGAAGAATGAACTTAAATGATTTTAGCAAATGGCTGCAATATAACAAAGGGTGAAAAATTTAAGGGGGTCTGAATACTTTCCGTACCCACTGTATATATACAGTATCTCACAAAGTTGAGTACACTCTAACATTTTTTATTAAATCTTTTCATGTGACAACACTGACGAAATGACACTTTGCTACAATGTAAAGTAGTGAGTGTACAGCTTGTATAACAGTGTCAATTTGCTGTACCCTCAAAATAACTCAACACAAAGCCAATAATGTCTAAACTGCTGGCAACAAAAGTGAGTACACCCCTAAGTGAACATGTCCAAATTGGGCCCAAATTGTCAATATTTTTAAACCTTCTTTTAGTAGTGGGACGGTAAGCGGCAGTGTGATTGGGGTCACACTCTCTCTTTGGTGGTGGTGGCACTTCAAGGAGACCAATCAGCTGGACCCTACCTATACCTGGACTTTTTATATAGCGCTGCTTTTCAATTTTATAATATTATATGTGGCCACTATTATTTTCCAGCACTGCCTTAACCCCCTTGGGCATGGAGTTCACCAGAGCTTCACAGGTTGCCACTAGAGTCCTCCTTCACTTCTCCATGACGACATCACGGAGCTGGTGGATGTTAGAGACCTTGCGCTCTTCCATCTTCTGTTTGAGGGTGCCCCACAGATGCTCAATAGGGTTTAGGTCTGGAGACATGCTTGGCCAGTCCATCACCTCTACCCTCAGCTTCTTTAGCAATGCTGGGGTCGTCTTGGAGGTGTGTTTGGGGTCGTTATCATATTGGAATACTGCTCTGTGGCCCAGTCTCCAAAGGGAGGGGATCATGCTCTGCTTCAGTATGTCACTGTATATGTTGGCATTCATGATTCCCTCAATTAACCGTAGCTCCCCAGTACCAGCAGCACTCATGCAGCCCCAGACCATGACACTCCCACCACCATGCTTGAGTGTAGGCAAGACACACTTGTCTTTGTACACCTCATCTGGTTGTCGCCACACATGCTTGACAAGCTGACCCCCCCCACCCTTCAACCTCTGAAGCAATGCTGGCAGCACTCATATGTCTATTTCCCAAAGACAACCTCTGGATGCGATGCTGAGCATGTGCGCTCAGCTTCTTTGGTCGACCATGGCGAGGCCAGTTCTGAGTGGAACCTGTCCTGTTAAACCACTGTGTGGTCTTGGCCACCGTGCTGCAGCTCAGTTTCAGGGTTTTGGCAATCTTCTTATAGCCTAGGCCATCTTTATATAGAGCAACAATTTTTTTGTTCAGATCCTCAGAGAGTTCTTTGCCATGAGGTGCCATGTTGAACTGCCAGTGACCAGTATGAGAGAGTGAGAGCGATAACACCAAATTTAACACACCTGTTCCCCATTCACACCTAAAACCTTGTAACACTAACAAGTCTCATGACACAGGGGAGGGAAAATGGCTAACTGAGCCCAATTTGGACATTTTCCCTAAGGGGTGTACTCACTTTTGTTGCCAGCAGATTAGACATTATTGGCTGTGTATTGAGTTATTTTGAGGGGAGAGCAAATTGACACTGTTATACAAGCTGTACACTCACTACTTTACATTGTAGCAAAGTGTCATTTCTTCAGTGTTGTTACATGAAAAGATATAATAAAATATTTATACAAATGTGAGGGGTGAGAGATAGCTGCATTAACCAATATTTAAACTGTGCTATGGAGGCACCCAGCTGAGTCACAGCTCCAAATGTCCATTCAGACACAGAGCCCTGACCCCTTTCTCCTCTGATTGGCTTGCTGACTTTGATTGACAGCACCGGGAGCTGATAGCACCACTGCTGTGTCTCAGTCAGGAAGGAGAATCTCGGTCAGCTGAGACACTCATGGACAGCGCTGGACAGAGAGGGACCTCAGGTAAGTATAAGGGGGGCTGGGCTGGTGCACGCAGACGACTTTTTATCCTAATGCATAGAATGCATTAAGATAAAAAAAAACCTTCTGCCTTTACAACTCCATAAAATAAAGTCAATCTAGTTTCAGCAAACCACATATTGGTTATATTTTCACTATTTGGTCTGCGCCGATGACACACACACAAACAAGCGGGTAAAAAAAGTATTAAACACATCACCATTTTTCTAGGTAAATATATTTCTAAAGGTTCTATTGACATGAAATTTTGACTACATGTCAGTAACAACCCATGCAGTCCATACATACAAAGAAACCAAAACAAATACGTTCAGGAATTAGGTTATATGTAATAAAATTGGAATGACACAGAGGAAAAGTATTGAACACGCTAACTGAAATGTATTTAATACTTCGTACGAAATACCTTGTTGGTAATGACAGCTTCAAGACGCTGTATGGAGAAACTAGTCACATGCATTGCTCAGGTGTGATTTCGGCCCATTCTTCCACACAAACAGTCTGTTCATATCTTGAAGGTTCCATGGGCCTCTTCTATGAACTCTGATCTTTAGTTCTTTCCATAGATTTTCTATTGTATTCAAAACAGGTGATTGACTGGGCCATTCTAGCAGCTTTGTTTTCTTTCTTTGAGACCAATTGAGAGTTTCCTTAGCTTTGTGTTTGGGATCATTGTCTTGTGAAATGTCCACCCTCGTTTCATCTTCATCATCCTGGTAGATGGCAGCAGATTTTTATCAAGAATGTCTTGGTACATTTTTGCATTCATCTTTCCATCAATGAGATGAAGTTTTCCAGAACCGTATGCTGAAAAACAGCCCCATACCATAATTTTTCCACCTCCAAACTTCAATGTTGGTATGGTATTTTTGGGGAGATGTGCAGTGCCATTTGACCTCCAAACATGGTGTGTATTGTGACATCCAGAGTTCAATTTTGGTCTCATCTGACCACACTATATTCTTCCAGTATTTCACAGGCTTGTCTAAATGTTATGCAGCAAACTTTAAACGAGCTTCAACATTCTTTTTCTTCAGCAATGGAGTCTTGCGTAGCGAGCATGCATACAGGCCATGATGGTTGAGTGCATTACTTATTGTTTTCTTTGAAACAATTGTACCTGCTAATTCCAGGTCTTTTTGAAGCTTTCCATAAGTAGTCCTTGGCTCTTGGACAACTCTTGATAATTATGCCTGGTTTATGGTGAACTGATGTTCTTTTCACTTCCGGATTATGGCCCCAACAGTGCTCACTTGAATATCAGAAGTTTAGAAATCCTTCTGTACCCAAAGCCATCAGTATGTTTTGCAACAATTAGGTTGTGAAGATCTTGAGAGAGCTCTTTGCTTTTACCCATCATGAGATGTTTCTTGTATTAAACCTTATGTGACGGTATTCACCGTCACTGGAGGTGAGGAGCAGATACTTAATGGTTTGAATTGCTTCAGATGGGACAGTAATATTTGTTAGCAATATCTTCATATAAAAATATGAAGATTTAATCCTACTTTACACTGGGAGACTTAGACTATTATAGAACATTGCCATGAAGTCTGACTCCTAGATAATGTGTATTCCGTGTGCTTGTCTGTGAGAGAGACACACAGACTGTCATTGACAGGCTTCCCTATTGTTTGTGTATTGAAATGTAATGTGGATTGTGTCTGTCCCATTGTTAAATGTTAATGACCTCATATTGTGCTGTCCAGATGGCTAGATAATTCGTTTAGGTTAATTCTGTTCCTGTATACACTTTCATCTGCATATGATACTGTAATCAGCCAGAGGGGAGGGATTGTGTACACTGTATGGGAATGACTGAGTGTAGAACTCTGTTTCTATTGGATTGTGAATGTCATGACCTGGGCGGTAACCTTGTGGGGAAAAACTGTATAAAAGTCTGTTTCTTGTTCAATAAAGAGTTCTATTTCACCCTCAATCTAGAGTCCTGTCTCTCATTGCGGGAACCTGCTACAAGGGATTGCTATTCTCTTCATACTCCCTTGGATAATCACCAAGCTCTTGTAAGAGCTTGTTCCTGTGCCTGCTTCATCTCTGGAGAAAGAGCAGTTCACCCACTGGAACCTGGAGCCTTGTCCTAGGTCCAGGGTGGGTAGGGGATGGCGAGACCTCAACCAAGCTGCGGCGGTTCGTGGGGTCTGTGGTGGAGTGCTTGGGGCCCTTGGGAAGCACTAGGAGCATCCGTTAACGGAGGTACCCAGTTGGGGTGCCGGTTGATCCGTTACACCTTGGTAATGAGACACCTTTTTATAGGCCATCACTTGAGACTGAACCAACTGATAATAATTTGCACTGCCAAGGGGCAGGATTGCCTTCTAATTACTGATGGGTTTAAGCTTATGTCTTGGCTTTTCATGCCTTTTTGCAACTCCCTTTCTTCATCTTTTCAATCCTTTTTTACCCGTGTGATTTCATTTTATTACACAAAACTCAAATTCTGAACTTATTTGTTGAGATTGCATGGATTGTTACCAACATGTGGTGAAAACTTTATGTCAGTAGCACATTTAGAAATATATTTACCTAGAAAGATTGTGCTGTGTTCAGTACTTATTTTACCCACTGTATCTACACTCAGAGGCCACTTTATTAGGTACACCTTGCATGTACCAGGTTGGACCCCCTTTTGACTTCAGAACTGCCTTAATTCTTCTAGATTCAACAAGGTGTTGGAATCATTCCTCAGAGATTTTGGTCCATATTGACATGATAGCATCACGTAATTGCTGCAGATTGGTCGGCCGCACATCCATGTTGCGAATCTCCTGTTCCACCACATCCCAAAGGTGCTCTATTGGACTGAGATCGGGTGACATTGGAGTACAGTAAGCTCATTGTCATGCTCAAGAAACCAGTTTGAGATGATTTGAGCTTTGTGACATGGTGCATTATCCTCCTGGAAGGAGCCATTAGAACATGGGTACACTGTAGTCATAAAGGGATGGACATGGTCAGCAACAATATTTAGGTAGGCTATACAGTATATAGGTATATATAGGTATATATATTTAGGTAGGCTATATATAGGTATGTATATATATATATATATATATGTATATACTATATTACCAAAAGTATTAGGACGCCTGCCTTTACACACACATTAACTTTATTGGCATCTCAGTCTTAGTCTGTAGGGTTCAATATTGAGTTGACCCACCCTTTGCAGCTATAACAGCTTCAACTCTTCTGGGAAGGCTGTCCACAAGGTTTAGGAGTGTGTCTATGGGAATGTTTGACCATTCTTCCAGAAGCGCATTTGTGAGGTCAGACACTGATGTTGGACAAGAAGGTCTGGATTGCAGTCTCCGCTCTAATTCATTCCCAAATGTGTTCTATCCAGTTGAGGTCAGGACGCTGTCCAGTACAGTGACCTCATTGTCATCTTCAAGAAACCAGTTGGTTTGAGTTGATTTGAGCTTTGTGACATGGTGCATTATCCTGCTGGAAGTAACCATCAGAAGATGGGTACACTGTAGTCATAAAGGGATGGATATGGTCAGCAACAGTGTTGGTCATGTCACTTAAAAAAAGTAATTAGTTATAGTTACTAGTTACTTCTTCCAAAAAGTAACTGAGTTACATCAGTAAAAAAGTAACTAATTACCAGAGAAAGTAACTATTGCGTTACTTTAAAAAAAAAAATCTAATATGTCATATAACTTGTATGAGTGGTACTGGCTGGCTGCGTGATACACTGCTGGTGTATAGGGTGAGTGGGTGTATAGGGGTTTGAGTCCTGAGTCCTCCTGTCCTGACAGTGACTGGGTCTGCAAGTAACCGTATTTTGGTACCTGTGTGCTGCAGTGCTGTGCTGCCGGGCTGGCTGCTGGGGGTGGTGTGGCCTGCCCAGGCACACTGGGGTCCCTCTGGTTCCGTCCTCCAGGCCTGTCTGTCTGCCTGTGCTGCCTCTGCCTGTCTCAACTCTTCTGGCTGGCTGTGCCTGGCGACTGTGGCAGTGGTGGACTGGTGAGTGGTGACTATATGTTTAATTTTATATATATAATTAAATTATGTGGTCTCCTCATGGCCTGGGCCTGGCGCGCTCTACTCCGCTGGCTGTGCACTCTGCCACTCGTCTCTTTCTCCTCTCGTCGACTGAGGCCAATACCGCGGACAGTGCCGGCACCCGTCAGGGTCATAGAGGAGAGGAGGAATTACACCAGGGGTTGACAAATGTTCTTTGAATCTAGCTAAAAAAGTTGGAGCCAGTTTTTCAAATCAGCTGCCCGGTGCCCAGAAAAAAAAGAAAGCAAGAAAGAAATAAAAGGGAAAGAAATGGAAAGAAGAGAAAAAAAGAAAGAGAGTGGAAAAAGAGGAGAGGGAGGTAGAGAAGGGGGGATGGGGGGGGGGGGGTGAGAGAGAGAGAAGGAAAGAGACGGGAGGGGGAGGGAGATAGAGCTGAGGGGACCTCACTGTACATATACTCATCTGCCTGATACTTTCACTCTCTCCCACTGTCTGTGGGGTGTACAGAGGAATCCTCCAGAAGTGTGGCACTCCCCACCTCCACCTTCCTCCTATACACCCAGAAAATGGCCTGCTCTGCTCCCCCACACACACGTGTCTATGGGGGGGGGGGCTCCCACACCTGGCCAATTAAAGGTAAACTGTGCCCCCCAACTAATTGTAGGTTGTGATCTTCCCTTAGCCACAGCAGGATGGGCTCAGTCTGCATTCCCACCTCGCCCAGGGGCTGAGGATGCAGTGAAGCACAGGCAGGCTGGAGCAGTGGGATGGGGAGCGGCTGACACGTGAAATTTTAGACCTGGTGCACCATTTCCCCGCCTCACACACCGCTCAGCCGTGGACCCAACACTCTTACCTGATGCCTGATGTGTGTCCCGGGTGACCGCAACGAGGAGGGCAGACAGTGGCAGAAGTCGAGCAGTGCATCCTATGGATGTGCTGAAAGTGAAGAGGCAGCCGGTTCCAATTGGTCAGCGCCGTCCATGTGACGGCGCTGACCAATTAAAATGCAGTTGTCGGTACACAGAGAATTGGGGATAGAAGCCGCAGGGATTTCAAATCTCTGCATCACCGAAGCAGCCAGTGTCCCGATGCCTGACAGGTGAAAGCAGATAACGGTAGATGTAATTGCGATAACGCCGCCAAAGTAATGGGAACGGCGTTACCATAAGGGGAAAAGTAATCAGTTAGATTACTAGTTACCCTTTACAGTAACTGCGTTAAGTAACGCCGTTTACTTTAACGCAGTTACTACCATCACTGGTCAGCAACAATACTCAGGTAGGCCGTGGCATTTAAATGATCAGCCTGAACCGTTGATACAAGGCAGGATGGATCCATGCTTTCATGTTTTTACACCAAATTCTGACCCTACCATCTGAATGTTGCAGCTGAAATGGAGACTCTTCAGACCGGGCAATGTTTTTCCAATCTTCTATTGTATAATTTTGGTGACCCTGTGCGAATTGTAGCCTCAGTTTCCTGTTCTTAGCTGACAGGAGTGGCACCCGGTGTGGTCTTCTGCTGTTGTAGCCCATCTGCTTCAAGGTTTGATGTGTTGTGCTTTCAGATATGGTATTCTGCATACCTTGGTTATAGCGAGTGGTTATTTGAGTTACCGTTGCCTTTTTTATCATCTTGTACCAGTCTGCCCATTCTCTTCTGACCTCTGTCATCAGCAAGGCATTTTCATTCACACAACTGCCGCTCACTGGATATTTTCTCTTGTTTGGACCATTCTCTGTAAACCCTAGAGATGGTTGTGCGTGAAAATCCTAGTAGATCAGTTTTTTAATCACTCAGACCAGCCCGTCTGGAACCAACAACCATGCCACATTCAAAGTCACTTAAATCCCTATTCCTCCCCATTCTGATGCTCGGTTTGAACTTCAGCAAGTCGTCTTCACCATGTCTAGATACCTTGCTGCCATGTGATTCACTGATTTGTGTTACCAAGTAATTGAATAGGTATACTTAATAAAGTGGCTGGGGAGTGTATATTACAAAAAGGTTGTGTAAAATCTACAAAAAAAACAATTAGCAAATCTCAAAAAAATTTTTTTATTCATAATAGAAAGTAGAACACTTACCAAATGCTTAAACTAAGAAAATGTAAGATTTAGGAAAATAAGAACATTTTGAAATTGATGACAGCAACGCATTTCAATATAGTTTGGACAGGGCATCAAAAAACTGGTGAGTGGTACTAAGAAGGAAGAGCTGGAAGATCATTTTGCAACTAATTAGGTTAACTGGCAACAGGTCAGTAACATGATTAGGTATAAAAAAAGAGCATCTTAGAGAGTCAGCATCTCATAAGTAAAGATGGACAGAGGCTCACTAATCTGTGAAAAGCTGTGTCTAAAAATTGTTGAACAATTTCAGAACAATGTTCCATAACATAAAATGTCAAAGACTTTAAAGGGTAACTCCACTTTTGTGGGGGGGAAAATCAGCAAATAAAGAAGAAACAATATAGCGTAGACAATTGTGACACAGCTCATATTGTAATTGAATGTTATTTAAAAATTACCTTTCCTTTTCAATTTGCACCTGTAGTCATTTTCCGAAAATGCAATGCAATATGGCCACCTGGAGATGTTCTGTACACAGAATGTATACTGAACACATTCCAGAAACATCATTTCCTGCTTGTGTGATTGGCTCACCAATTTTCCCAGAAGTCTCCCTAAGATACAAGTCAGATTTCTGGCATCCCCTGCAACAAAAATGTCATTTTTGGTGAGATACTCCCAATAGGAATGTAGGCCCAGCAGCTCTCCTCATTAGAGCCCTGCAGCTGCCACAGCCGATTGATAATTATGAAACCTCTCCAATTAGACCCACTCAGCCCAGAGGCACAGAGGAACAAACATGGACTTTTTTCAGAAAACCAAAAGGTAGGACTCCGCAACAAAGTTTATTAAAATCCCTGCAATGTACAGAGATCACCCAGAGGGGATTTATTTTTATTCTTAACAATAGTGGAGTTAGGGTCCTTTCACACGAACGATCCGATCAGATCCGCCTGTCAGTTTTTCAGGCAGATCTGATTGGATGCTCTATGCATCCCTATGGGGCAGGGATGTCAGCGGAGACATCTCCGCTGACATCCGCTGATATCCGCTTCCGATCCTGTCCGTTAAATGCGGACAGATGAAAAACATATTTTCCATCCGTCTGGCGGATCACATCAGATGGGATCAGATGAGAATGGACAGGCAGTCCGTTCTCATCCGATCTCCCTATAGAGGACAGCAGGGATCTGACAGTTCCGTCTTCACAAACAGAGCGGAGAAGGAGCTGTCACCTGCCTGCTCAGCGGGGATAGGCGGATCGATCCCCCGCTGAGCAGAGAACGGACCTCGTCGGACGTCGCATCGTGTGAAAGGACCTTTACACTTTAAATATATCATCTATGTACATAATATCATCAAAAGATTCAGAGAATCTGGAGAAACCCTTTTAATGCTGATGTTGTAAAATTGATATTCCTCAACAAAGTACTCCATGGGTGCATCGGAGAGAAAAATGTTGTGGCACTTCAACTATATGGGTTAATTTCAGTCACCAGAGTTATTTCAACTGTATTTGCTACTTTATCATATTATATATCAACTCATTTACAAAGATAATGCGTAGTTAATAGTTATAGAATCTTTTTTTTTGGTTGCAAGAAAATGTAGTTTACTGACAGCAAGCCAAAATTTCCCATGAATTTGTATTTTATAGTCACTTCAGATGGCTGTTGCAGACTGGCGTCAGTGCAGATGGAGATTGGGTGTTATTTTCTTTCACCTTCTAAAGAATCAGAGAATATCCGAACAGATAACCCATGGCTTCCTAATCCTGCGACCTTGAAAAGTTACCTGCACTGCTTTGATGCAACTTTTGATGCGACTTTGATCCAGGGAGTGTAAAGTTCGATCAAAGCTGCACTCAAAGCTGCATAGACTAAAGCTCAGTTTCCACTAGTGTGACTTGTCATGCGACTTTGGACACACAAAGTTACATGGCAAGTCACAGCACATTGATTTCAATGACACCTGTTCCTATTTATGCGACTTTGAACAGGTACCTGCACTACTTTGATGCAACTTTTGTTGCGACTTAGATCCAGAGAGTGTAAAGTTGGATCAAAGTCGTACTCTAAATCACAATAGGGGAAAGGTAGGCTAAAGCTCCGTTTCCACTAGTGTGTCCTGTCATGCGACTTTGGACACACAAAGTCACAGACCATTTATTTTAATGGCACCCGTTCCCCTCTATGCAACTTTGAAAATCAGCGATCTTGAAAAAGTACCTGCGCTACTTTGATGCGACTTTGATCCAGAAAGTGTAAAGTTGGATCAAAGCTGGACTTAAAGTCTCACTCCAAAGTCGCACTCTAGCCTAATGGCTACGTTTCCACTAGTGCGACTCTTAAGTTGTGCAATTTAGAGTGGGACTGAGTGCAGCTTTGATCCAACTTTACACTCTCTGGATCAGTGCCATTGAATTCAATGGGCTGTGACTTATCATGTGGCTTTGTGTGTATAACTTTGCATGACAAGTCACACTAGTGGAAACAGAGCAATAGAAATCGATCTGTATCATTCTAAACTTTCAAAAATGTTCCTTTGTACCTTATTTCTCACATATATTGCACCGGTCATGTGACACCCCCTCCCCCACTCTCTGCCTCACTCTATCTCTCTCAGGAGAAGCTGCTGACCTAAACAAGGCTATGAAGACCGGAGGGGATCATGTTCTATGAAGGATAGGAGGGATGGGGGTGGGGCTGGGCAGGTCTGTCTAAGAATTATCAACAACCTTTTCAGGAAGTGAAAGACAGCTTAGCAAATTCAGATAAAGGGAGATATTGTTGCCGGTGGAGAACAGGAAGACGTGGATTCTCTAACTTAGATAAGACTTTCTAAGCTACACAAGCAGCTATCTGAAAAATGAATAATATCAAAGATAAAGCTATTTAACATACTATTAATAGGAAAAGATTCATTTTTGACTGGAGTTTCCCTTTAAGTCCTGTAAGCTGCAAAGTGGGGCCTCCATTGATTGGACTTGTTTTTCCAATACATCCCACAAATTCTAAATTGGACTGAGATCTGAATAATTTGGAGGAAAAGTCAACCCCTTAAACTTGTTGTTTTGTTCATCAAACTATTCTAGAGCTGATCAGATCAGGACACCATCTCCTAATGCACTTTGGTCCATTTCTGACGCTCACATGCCCATTGTAGGCGCTTTCGGCTGTGAACACGGGTCAACATGGGCACCCTGACTGGTTTGAGGCTATACATATACAACAAACTGTAATGCACTGTGTGTTCTGACACCTTTCTATGGGAACCAGTATTAACTTTCCAGCAATTTAAGCTACAGCAGCTCTTATTTTGGATCAGACTACATGGGCCAGCCTTCACTCCCATGTACATCTATGAGCCTTTGCTGCCCAAATTCTTGTCGCTGGTTTGCTGATTTTCCTTCCTTAAGCCACTTTTGGTAGGTCCTAATCACTGCAGTCTGGGAAAATCCAACAAAAGCTGCAGTTTTGGAGATGCTCTGACTCAGTCGTCTAGCCCAGCGGTTACCCAGCAGTAGTCTGTGGACCACTGATGGTCCACAAGAAAGTTTTGGTGGCCCCCCGGTGTTCTACCACTAAGCACATTGTGGTGGATGTATACTGCCCAATGCTTTTTCCAATGTTTTTCTTAATGTGCGCTGACAGTCATTGCTGTCAGTGTGCATTAATATCGATGCCTCCTCTGTAGTTCTGGCTCCTGTGAACTCAGAGGGAGGCACCAGGAGTGGTGCAGAGATGGGAAGATGAAGAAGGAGGGGACTTCCAATGGCAGCGCTGATCACAAACTGTGGGAGGGAGCGTGGAGCTTGAGCACGTGGCTGGATACGGAGGTGAGATCCAATGATGTCTGTGTAAGGCAGCAGTGTGATGTAGAGTGCGGGGGGGAGGGGGGGGGGTAATAGGGGAGTCCCAAAAAGGCTGGAGCATTGTGTGTATAATGCAACAGTGTGATCCAGGAGGAGGGGGGCAGAGAGCCAGAGCATTGTGTGTATATGGCATGTAAACGTCATGTTATTGACTGGTCCGCGGGGTTCATAATTGTGGGTTTAGTGGTCAGTGAGGTCCGAAAGGTTAGCGACCACTGATCTAGCGCAGCTTTTTTCAGCCAGGGTGCCTTGAGATATTTTCAGGGGTGCCTTGGCAAAATAACTAAAAATTGATCAAAAATGGTATACAAGCCAGAAGGTGGATCAAGCCTGCCTTTTAGTTACACAAAACCACAGGTTTTCATTATGTACTATTATGACTTTGGCATCCTAACAATCAAAGACATTATCAGTTAATAAGGAGGATATTTGTTGCCTACACAGCATCCTTGTTTGACCCTCCTGTGCCCCTCTCCCTCAGCACTGGGGTGACATTAGCTGGCTGATGGAAAGAATTTGAGGGAGAAGAGAAACATTGGAACACTAGTCAGTACCAGTGTGCAAAAAAGTGTATTTGCTTTGGAAGAATAAATCACCTCTAATGTTGGGTGTACACACGCACCGATTGCTGGCCGTGAATTTTCGGCCAACGTCCGATCGGCCGATTGTCAGCTTGTTAGTATCATGCTTCTGACAACCGACTGTGACTTTTCGGCCGAACAAAATCTGGTGTGCATGCTATAAAATTTTTGTTGGCCGTCACCAGAACGGCCGATTGTTCTTCAGTCAGTACAGATTTCAGCAGACAAAAATGTGATGAGCTAGACTGGGCATGCTCAGAGAAGAAAAAACACACGGAAAGTAAACCAGCACATGACATCACTTCTGCAGTTGGTTGTTGTTGGCCAAGAAAATTTGTGTGCAGTCTAGAGCACATTTCAACCAACACAACAACACTGGACAAAAAACGGCCGATCGGTTGGCCAACAATCGGTGCGTGTGTACGGGGCTTTAGAATAATTTTTTACATTTTAGAATGGGGTGCCTCGACACTGTGTGCATAATTTTAAAGGGGGCCTCAACTGAAAAAAGGTTGAGAAACACTGATCTAGCCAATACGATCTGTCCTTTGTCAAAGTCGTCCAAATCCTTACAAGTGCCCATTTTTTCTGCTTTCAACACGTCAACTTCAGGGACAACATGTTCACTTGCTGCCTAATATATCTTACCCAATTTCAGATGCCATTGTAAAAAGATAATCAATGTTATTCACTCTACCTGTCAGTGGTCATAATGTTACGGCTGATCAGTGTAAAATAAAACACTACTATTAGTATATTCAACTTAAAAGACCAAAGGTAGCAAGGGAAATTTATTGTTAACGTTTGCATATTGTACACTTTAAGAGAAGGTTGGGTTCAATAGATCTAAAAACCCAGATCCCTATTTTAGAAAACTAAAAGAAAAGGATACAGATATTTGGAATTTGCAAACTTTCTCCTTCAATAGCAATCGTCTAGTCCTGACTTCTGTAACATCTGGAGACAATTCCACAAATCCACTACCATTTAAATACTTCCTGTCATTTTTGTTTAGATTATATCTCAGGCGTTCCAGAAGGTCTGACTTTACTCTCTGGCTTTGTAAGTAATGTCATTTTGTAGAGAGAGATTACAGTGTTACTACTGATGGTAATGAGAAACAACCTCCTCATCCAAGTTTCAGAATTTTTTTTTTTAATATGTATTTTTTATTTATGAAAAAGTTTCATACACTGGAAACATGGCAATAACCATTTGAAATTCAACACTAATGCTGCAAATATCAAAACATTATAGCATAATGCAATGTGACCAGGGCTGCCGCTAGAAATCTTGGGGCCCCGTACAGCCTACCAGACAAGGCCCCACCCCCTGTGAAAATATCCAAACTATTTTATCATTACAAATACACAAAAAAAAAACATAACAAATTCCTACTAATAATCAAACATAAAACTGCATTGAATTAATAAATAAAGCTCTCTGTGTGTAAATGAGGTCTTGGGCCTCATTCGAATGGGTACAGTGGCCTGTATAGTGCGAATCAGTGTTTATTCTGTCTGCAAGCCAATATTCTCCACAAACAAAAATGCAAATATTCCCCCTCCCAGCACAAATCTTTGCCCCCCAATCCCACCTCCCAGTTCAAATCCCATCCCCAATTTCCCCTCCTATTAGAAATCTCCCTCACCACAAAAAATCACTCACCTAGCACACATCCTCTTTCTTCCCAAATTCCCTATCCTTGCACAAATCCCTCCAATGCTTCCTCCCAGCACAAATACTCCCCCATACTCCCACAAATCCCTCCCAATCCTTCCTCCTAGTACAAATCCTCCAATCCTTCCTCCTAATACAAAACCCCCAATCCCTCCTCCTAGCACAAATTCTCCCCTCATACTCCCACAAATCCCTCACAATCCTTCCTCCTAGTACAAATCCTCCAATCCTTCCTCCTAATACAAAACCCCCAATCCTTCCTCCTAATACAAATTCTCCCCTCATACTCCCACAAATCCCTCCCAATCCTTCCTCCTAGTACAAATCCTCCAATCCTTCCTCCTAATACAAAACCCCCAATCCCTCCTCCTAGCACAAATTCTCCCCTCATACTCCCACAAATCCCTCACAATCCTTCCTCCTAGTACAAATCCTCCAATCCTTCCTCCTAATACAAAACCCCCAATCCTTCCTCCTAATACAAAACCCCCAATCCCTCCTCCTAGCACAAATTCTCCCCCCATACTCCCACAAACCCCCCCCCCAATCCTTCCTCCTAGTACAAATCCTCCAATCCTTCCTCCTAATACAAAACCCCCAATCCCTCCTCCTAGCACAAATTCTCCCCCCATACTCCCACAACCCCCCCCCCAATCCTTCCTCCTAGTACAACCCCCCCAATCCTTCCTCCTAGTACAACCCCCCCCCCCAATCCTTCCTCCTAGTACATCCCCCCAATCCTTCCTCCTAGTACAACCCCCCCAATCCTTCCTCCTAGTACAACCCCCCCAATCCTTCCTCCTAGTACAAAACCCCCAATCCCTCCTCCTAGCACAATTTCCCAGCCAATCCCACACGGCTTGATTACCGCCCCCTATCCACATTTCCTGCTTCTGGGAGATGAGCAGCCCTTGGAGGAGGTAGGGGCGGTAATCAAACTGTGTGTGTGTGTACAGTCTGATGCAATGTAAGAGTGATCCTGCCTCCTGTGCTGCATGGATGAGTGATGTTCTAACAGGAGGAGAGCACAACACAGCGCACCTCCTCCTGGCTCCTTCCTCTCCACCACTTCTCCAGGCTGCCGTCCCCGTGTCCCGGCTCTGAATGAGGAAAGGAGCTCAGGAACAACATCCAAGGGGAGGGCTGGCCAGAGGGGGCAGGACTGAAGTATGGGTATGGGTGGGCCGAACCCACCCAAGACCAGCGCTCCTTAGCACCCCCCTAGATCAGACTATGTCTGTGTTTCTCCCTCCAGCAGCTGAAAGCCGGCAGGAGAGGGGGAAAAAATGACTTTCAGCTGCTGGAGGGAGAGACACACAGTGTTTCTTTCTGCCATTGATCCCTATCCCCACAGAACTTCCTGCTGCCCGGCCCCCCCCTGTGTTTCCGGGCCCCATACAGGAGTACCGGTGGTAAACCCCTGATGGCAGCCCTAAATTTGACATCCATGTGTTCGTAATACAAACTTATAGCAATCAAGTGCATATACTGACCTTCATATTGTGTTGAAGTCTCTTCTTTCAAAATGTTTCTAAATGTGGTTATGAGTGCGGTATGTATGGAGGGCCATGCACGGGGAATGAGGAAAGAAGGATAGAAGTGAAGAAGGAGAGAAGGAGGAGAACTTTTTTCCAGCCAGGTTCACCATCCTGCAGATCCCCTGCCTGGTATAGGTCTTTATGATTGTGAGGTGTAGTTGTTCAAGAGGGCTATGATACACGGTGGTGGAGGAGAATTTCTTCTAGCAAAATCAAATCCATTAACATTTGTGATGTGTACCTGTACTGAGGAGCTAGGGTCTTCTTGATTTATTTTTTTTTATTTCCTATCCACAGTGAGATGGGGAGGCATGGGGTTGTTTCCACAGCTCTGAAATTCAGCTAGTGGAAGGAATGATCATTTTTACATTTTTCTCAATATGGTATTATGATGTAAAAGGAAGAAGGCCTCCTCCTTTCTCTATTGATTCACCTATGTTCTAAATTGTTAGAAAAGAGAAACTGAACCAGTTGCAAAAGATAGCCTTTTATTATGGAGGTTTTTCTTCAGAGCCGTAGTTCTATACTGTTTAACCACATCTTTGTTATTTATAACTGTTTATATTATGATTTGTAAGTGTAGATATATGTATAGCATAAGATAAATTGGGACAATTATTGCACTGTTTCCTAGATGTACACTGCTCTAAATATTGCACTTCTGTCAAAATAAAGAATTTATCAAAAAAGAGGAAGAGTGCTAATTCAGTGGATTCTGTGAAGTCTGTGAATTTTTGGAAGATGCATCAGACCACTTTCCAGTACAGTTTAACCGCTTGCCGACTGCCTAACGACGATTTACGTCGGCAGTTAGCCCCTCACAGGCAAAGCGACGTAGGCTCTGGGGAGCGAGCGCGCACGCGCCGCCGGATGCGCGCTCCTGCTCGGTCACGGACCCCCCCCCCCCCGCGCGTGCCCGGCGGACCCGATGTCCGCCGGGCACTCACGATTGTCCGTTACACCGGGAGAAAGGCAGGTGGCTAATGTAAACAAAGCCGCCTGTCATTCTCCCCTGTGTAAGAATAATGATCATACGGTTCTGCTATGTAGGACCGTTGATCACTGTTCTTACACACACAGCCACAACCAATCAGAAGTTAGAAGCACGCCCCTAGGGACACACTTAATCCCTCCCTCTCAAAAAAAGTTAACCCCTTCACTGCCAGTGTAATTTTTACAGTAACAGTGCATATGTATAGCACTGATTACTGTAGTAATGTCACTTGTAACCCCAAAAGTGTCAAAAATGTCAGTCAAGGGTCCGATCTGTCCGCCGCAATGTCGCAGTCCCGCAAAAAAATCGCAGATCGCCGCCATTACGCATTAAAAAAAAAAAACAACAAAAAATGACAACAATCTTTCCCTTAGTTAGTAAGCGCAATAACTTTGCACAAACCAATCAAAATACGCTTTTTGCGATTTTTTTTTACCAAAAATATGTAGCATAAAACAAATTGGTCTAAAATGTTAAAACATTTTGATTTTTACATTTTTTGGGGGGAATTTCATATAAAAAATTTTGAAAAATATTGTTATTTTTGCAAAATTTACGCTCTTTTTTTGTTTATAGCGCATGATCAAAAAATCGCAAAGGTGATCAAATACCACCAAAAGAAAGCTCTGTTTGTGGGAAAAAAAGGACATCAAATTCGTTTAGGTACAGCGTCGCACGACCGCGCAATTGTCCGTTAAAGTCACGCAGTGCCGAATCGCAAAATAGGCCCTGGTCAGGAAGGGAGTAAAATCTTCCGGGGCTTAAGTGGTTAAGAGTATCCCAAGTCCAGAAGACATGCAAAATGTCTCCGGTGTCTAGTCCACATCTCCAGCATATCAAGGACTCCAGCACTTGAGATTTTTCTATACCACCCAAGAAGAATATTAAAACTGGACTTTTGTTATTTTGTATAAGCCAAGGTTTGTGCGAAGCAGTGTATTTTATTTATTTTTGTTCAGGTGTGAACTGTAGCTGCAGGTCTATTTCAGACTTTATTATTAAAGGGGCATAGTTTATTGATGGAGAACTAAGTAGGTTGTTTATTATGGAGATGGTATGTCTGAGAGGTTCTGTTATTTCACATTTGCTTTGGAATTATGAGTGGTCGAGCAAATTCATAAGCTGGGGTAGGGATCCGAGAAAGTGAGAAAGCTTGACCATTCATCAGAATCCCAAGTGCTCTAGACAAGAGCCCACTGACAACCTTTCCAGTTAGGGCCATTTTTAGAAATAAAATGGTACGCTCTGCAGATCTGCAAGTGGGCCGGTTCCTGGAAGTGAGAATCATCGAATCTAATCCAAGACGACTGGATTTCCCAGTATTGGGAAGACAGAATAAAAAGAAGGGGAGATGTCATCCCTCTGAAATCATTTTTGACAGATAGTCCAAGATATGCTGATAGTGGGTGAAACTTGATAGCAATAGCAAAGGGAAGTTTTTTGAGGCACCAGGATATGGTTGTTAGGGGGATGTTAGTGACCTCTTGTTACACAGTCACTAATTGTTTGATAGTGCCATGGCAGCACCAATTGATTTCTCTGGTCAAGTGACAGCATGCTTGCTAAAAGGAAATGTCAGGCACTGCAATGCCTCTTGAAAATGTCTTAAAATGGTGTAATTGAGTCTCAGCGGTTTATGGGGCCATAGGAATTAGAGAAATGTTCTCTTCAAGGCCTTCAAGAATGAAGGTGGAAAGTGCGCAGGGGGCCTGTAATAAGTAGAAGAGGCAGGAGAATGGTTATGCTCAAAATACCACATCTCTCAGTCCCGGTTCACACTTGGGCAACGCGGGAAGGCTGCGAATTCGCAGCCTGTTCCGGCATCGCACCCGCACCCCTGGCAGTTCACACTGCCATATGCGATACGCAGGGGGTGTCGATTAAATGTTAACGACACCACCAGTTTGATCGCATATCGCAGTGTGATCTGACAGTTTGCACAGGATCGGATCGCACAAGTGTGAACCACTGTGCGATCTGATCCTGATGCGGCTGGAAAAAAAGGTCATGTGCGTGTTTGGTGCAGATACAGTGCGAATTTAGCCATACAAAGTGTATGGCTGAATTCGCATCCGCACCTCCGATCGCATGTAATGAAGGAGCAGTGCGCTCCAAATTACATGCGATCGGCGCACTCGCAGAAATGTGAACCGGCCCTCAAACTACAAGAGTAAGCCTGTATGCCAGCGAGTGAGGCCTTGTTTCATTTATTGTAGGAGAGGAGGGAAGTTAACTGATAGGGTAGTTGGTAGATCCTGTGTGATCTTGGTACTAAGGTAATTAACAGCAAATTCTGATTATCCAAAAGTAGATTGGTTTGGGAAGTTAGAAGTTTTCAAGTTTGGGAGTGAACTGAAGTTGGGTTTGTAATAAAGAATAGTGGATTATCTGCATACCTTTATATTTGGATCTGGATTGATTTGACATAGGAAAGGCTTCTGTTTAAAAGTAAAAATAAGAGGAGATAATACACATCCCTGTTGTCAGCCGTTGACTAATGTGAGGGTTATATAGAGAGTGTAATTTACTCTAAAGTATATACTGTATGAACCCTTACCTGTTTAAACAACTCATTCCTTTTAAAATAGAAATGCAAGGCAAAACATTTGTGCATACAGTATATACTGTATGCTGTATGCACACGATGGTGTGAACCGGCCCATAAAGACTTGTCATGGCTGTGGTACTGTATGCTACACTAAAGCAGGAAATCTATGGTCACAGCAGTCTCTGACCATCTCCTGTATTATGTCTGTGGTCTCTGACCATCTCCTGTATTATGTCTGTGGTCTCTGACCATCTCCTGTATCATGTCTGCGGTCTCTGACCATCTCCTGTAGTAGGTCTGCAGTCTCTGACCATCTCCTGTAGTAGGTCTGCAGTCTCTGACCATCTCCTGTAGTATGTCTGCAGTCTCTGACCATCTCCTGTAGTATGTCTGCAGTCTCTGACCGTCTCCTGTAGTATGTCTGCAGTCTCTGACCGTCTCCTGTAGTATGTCTGCAGTCTCTGACCGTCTCCTGTAGTATGTCTGCAGTCTCTGACCATCTCCTGTACTATGTCTGCAGTCTCTGACCATCTCCTGTACTATGTCTGCAGTCTCTGACCATCTCCTGTAGTATGTCTGCAGTCTCTGACCATCTCCTGTAGTATGTCTGCAGTCTCTGACCATCTCCTGTAGTATGTCTGCAGTCTCTGACGATCTCCTGTAGTATGTCTGCAATCTCTGATGATCTCCTGTAGTATGCCTGCTGTCTCCGACTATCTCCTGTAGTATGTCTGCAGTCTCCGACTATCTCCTGTAGTATGTCTGCAGTCTCCGACTATCTCCTGTAGTATTAAAAAAAGAATAGTGCGCAAATGCAAAAGAAATAACTACCAAATCTGAAGACAATCCATAAATAAAAATGGGGGTTTGGTCCCACCAAATTTTTTGCCTGTTTATTATGTATTCGGTCTGACCAGACTATCGAGGTTGAGCAACCCTCCCCACCCCCCCACACACACCTGTACTCAATCAGTGTCCACCATCAATTGGATATAGGAGGAGTCCCCTGTAGTGCATTTGCACATCCTTCCCAGCAAGGAGTATTATCTCCAAGGGTTAGAATGGCTGGATTCATCTCTTTTTCATGGATAGTGTAGGACCCACTGATAATGGGGTACTTTGACGCAGTAGTGGGCTTGAGCACGATATGGCCATATGGTGGGACCAAACCCCCATTTTTATTTATGGATTGTCTTCAGATCTGGTAGTTATTTCTTTTGCATTGCGCACTATTCTTTTTTAATATACATGTCTTTTGGTTCATAGCTGCAGCAGCTTTAGAAATACATGGGTATGCTCCCCCAAATTTTTTGCCTGTTTATTATGTATTCGGTCTGACCAGACTATCGAGGTTGAGCAACCCTCCCCACCCCCCCACACACACCTGTACTCAATCAGTGTCCACCATCAATTGGATATAGGAGGAGTCCCCTGTAGTGCATTTGCACATCCTTCCCAGCAAGGAGTATTATCTCCAAGGGTTAGAATGGCTGGATTCATCTCTTTTTCATGGATAGTGTAGGACCCACTGATAATGGGGTACTTTGACGCAGTAGTGGGCTTGAGCACGATATGGCCATATGGTGGGACCAAACCCCCATTTTTATTTATGGATTGTCTTCAGATCTGGTAGTTATTTCTTTTGCATTTGCGCACTATTCTTTTTTAACCTTCATTTTATAACATTAGCATTATAATACCAATACAAAACAATATTTATGATTGACAATCCAATATAAGTTTACTTGTAAATTCTCTATTCATGTTGTGAGTGCTGCCTGTCTGTTGTCCATCTCTTTGCACAATTCCCTGCATGCTTTTCAGCTTCTACTCCCCCTTTCAGCACCTCTGTAGTTCAGAAGGCAGTGCCCACTCATAGGGCATAGTAAGTTAGTGGCACAGAATTCAAGGAAGTAAATGTCACAAAGTTTGTTTGCAAACTTCAAGATAATTAAGAGTAGAGCCCCTTTCACATGGGTGGACCGATTGGGGTCCGCCTGTCTATTCTTTAGTCAGACCCGATCAGACCATCCATTTCCCTCTATGGAGCAGCAGGTGTCAATGGGCATGTGCCTGTTGACATCTGCTGACATCCGAACCGATCATATCTGCTAAAATGTATGGATGGGGATCCATTCCCCATATGTCTAGTGGATCGAATGGCCGTCGGGTGTAAATGGACAGGCAGTCCGTTTACATCCGACCGCCCATAGAGCAGAGCGGGCTGTGTCAGGGTCCGCTCTGCATAAGCAGAGCGGACTCAGACAAGCCATTCCGCCTGCTCAGCGAGGATCAGCGGACAGTTCTGACCACCCATGGCGGAGAGCAGGCTGTGTCGGGATCCACTTTGTATAAGCATGGGATCAGCGGACAGATTCCCCGCTGAGCAGGCAGACTCCTGGCGGAGTCCGCCTCATGTGAAATGGGCCAAAAGGGAGTAGGTTAGAAATAATTTAAAAACAATGTGTAAATTAATATTCAATTTTAAGATTTGGCTGTAGGTACTCTTTGAGTTGCAGATTTCCGGTAAAAAGCAAAACACCAACTTTGGGTGAAGTAAACATTTAAGATATATTCAAAGATCCAGTTATCAGTACATGATATAATCAGTACAAAAATGTAATGCCATTGTGGATGTGCCCTTTGTTCTGTCCTAGGGTAAAATATGGAGCAAAAGCTTCAAGGCTGAGGTCAGGACTTGTCCTTGACCACAAAGGAACTGTGGTTCCTGCTATTCTTTTTTATGATAATTATCACTTAAATATAAACTCAGACTGAGTGTTTACTTCCTACAGAGCTCAACCCAAAATAACGCAACAAAATGTAAAGTTGTCTCACCATCATAGCTTCACCAATGTCAGATATAACCTTCTGTATTTGGGCATTTTACCAAGAAAAATACATTTTTTTCAAATTTTACTTTGAATATGGACTCTATCTATATTTTGTAGCCTGCCTTATACTTGCAGAGCAAATGGCAAGTTTTGTTTCACAAAGAAAGAAGTGTTCAGGAAACATCTGTGGAATCCACTGTGGAGACCAGAAACATTTCACAATAATGAAACTTTTTCACTTCTAAAAGATATGCATCAATTAATGATGGAAACCCTCCAGATATGGTACACTGCCACATGTTTGCTAATAAATAAAATAAATCTGCCCAACATTTTAAATGAAAAGTGTGGATTGTGAAATAAAAACATTTATATACCCACCTAGATGCCTGCAGCACCAATCCGAGCTGCAGCTTTTCACCCGCTGGCTCTCCAATGAGAACTGAGGGATTAAAGACCACTGATCGCTCAGTTCTCGAGTCCACTCTGAGCACAGAGCCGTGACTGTAAAAATTATCTTCTTGCCTCCTAGTAATAATATTCTTTTTTGGTTCTGTAGAAAAAAAAATTAAAGTAGAATGAAACCTAAAAACTTTGACAGAAGAGAAGTAAGTCTCTTCTGCCAAAAAACTCTTTTACTTGCCAGCTGGCAATTTTTTAATTGGTATACTGACTGTGGCACATGCACAGTACAGTGTACAAAACAGATGGTGGGAATAGAGCCAAGTGGCAAGATAATGTAACTGCAGCATGCATGTGTAGGAGCTACATCATTAGTGAGTGCCCATTGGGTGAAGCAAAAGGACAAAATGACCTGAAAGAGTGGGAAGATAACATGGCACCAGAGGGAATGGAGTGGGTTTTGGAAACTTGGACTTTACATCACTAAGTGTGTCATATTGTGCTAGTATACTGTGTATAGGAATGAGACCAATGGTGAAGTTTTAGAAGCCCTAAGACCTCTGGGTCCTTCAGCAAGCAGATCTGAAGCCACAAAGTCATAGAGAATGACATGCCTAAGCTCTGCCTGAGCAGTAACTGAATGACCTTCTGAAAAAGCCCCAAGACAAATTAGGGTTAATTTACTAAAGGCAAATAGGCTGTTCACTTGGCAAGGGAAATTGCACTTTGCAGGGGAATTTTCTTCAGGCCTTAGTTAATGAGGTGAAGCTCTGCTGACCTACATAATCCAATTATGTGCAAGCAAAAATTCATTTTTCTTTTAATTTTCCTTGCACATGATTTTGTAATCCTTGCAAAGTGAAATTTCATAACAATCACATGATAGCCATGTGTAAGCTCCAAATTGGGCTTGTTGGAGCTTATACAGGGCTAGAGACTTCCTGTCTGGGGATGAGATTTGGGTTTGTTGCTACCATAAGTTCTCAGTGAATCCAAGAAATTTGATAAGTTTAAACGTTTTGGCAAAATGTTACCTGCCAGAAAAAGGAATGAACAATATTGAAGTGCAGAGTCTTTTCCCTGATCAGATGAGTCACAAGAGGCAACATTTGGAAAAATGGATAATTCAGCTCCATTCTATGAAGGAGTTGGCTTACAGCATCCATATTGTCAGGGTGTGTTGGAGCTTGTAAGGAGAACTGAAACATATATATAGGTAGAGATACTGTTTTTTGTTTTAATTACTACTTGCTGACCGCCTATCTTGGAAATTACGTCATTACTTTGACGTTAAATACTGGGGTTATGGCTTCAGCTAGATGCCATAACCACTGGAGCAACGTCATTACGTCACTTTTGGTTCCGGCCATATGTAAACAAGGCCATTTTTTTTTTAAAAGCAAAAGATCAAAATGTTTTTGATCTTTTAGGAAGAGGAGAGATTTGGAATCTTTTAGACCCCAGATCTCTCCATAAAGAGGACCTGTGATGCTGTGTTGGTATCACAAGGGATGCCTACATTCCGTGTGATAGGAATAAAAGTGATAAAAAAATAAAAATAACATTTAAGGGACAGTGCAAAAATAAAAAAAAAAAATGTAATAAAATTTTTTTTAAAAAAACCAACATTTTTTGTAAAGCGCTCCTATCCCCGTGTGCCCGCGCGCAGTGGTGAACACGTACTCAGGTCCCACCCACATATGTAAACTATATTCGCACCACACATGTGAGGCAAACGTCTGAGCAAGAGCAATAATTCTAGCACTAGACTTCCTCTGTAACTCTAAAGTGGTAACCTATAGATATTTTTAAGTACTGTACTTTTCAGTACTTACGCAATTACGCAATTTTAAAGCATGACATGTTGGGTATCTATTTACTCAGTGTAACATCATCTTTCATATTTTACAAAAAAATCATATATGTATGTTTTTTTTTTTAATTTATTAAACAATTTGAAAAACTGCTGCGCCATAACCATGTGACAAAAAAAGCAATGACTTTCATTTTATACTCTAAGGTCTCTGCTAAAAAAATTATATATATCATGTAATTATTTAGAAAAAATACTGATTGTCAGTGTCAGAAAAAGGCCTGATCAGCAAGTGGTAATTTCTGAATTAGTATATTTCCCATACAGCAGTGCCTGGTTTCCCATACCTTTGTTTGACATTAGCCAGCTTTTTAGCCTTATAAATGCCCAGAATTGAAGAACAACTCCCACTACCCACAGACTTCTGTGGGGTTAGCCACAAAGTTTGTGATTTTCAAGCAAGATCCGCAAGGCTGTTTCCTTACTGAGCACAAGGCAGAATCCTGCCACATGTGACAGCTCTCAGGCTTAGCATTTGGCTGCTTCATATGCATTGTGGGATGAATGGGAAATACATAAATGCATAAATGCTTTTCTAATTCTGGAAGTACCCCATATTTCTCTTTTCTCATGTTGATGCCCTGAGCTGTTGAGTGAAAGGAAAGAGGGTATCTTGCACAACATGGACAATGGATAGATTCACTTTCTGATCAGAAAGTACGGCTGTGGCATTCCTCCAGCTTTCTCAATCCATGCTCTATTGCTCAGTAAGGCTAACTTGGAAAAAATATTTCCACACGATTACAATAAGTACAATCACCTTTGCCGTTTATATTTATGGATGCTAAAGTAATACTGTGTTCCAGAGGAACAATAGGGGAGAACCAAGGCAATGTGCACTATTGCATGCACTGCAGAGGCGTAACTAGAAGCTTCAGTGCCCCGGTGCAAGAAACCATGAAGGGCCCCCCAGACCCCTGGCCGGGGGGCCCTTCCCTTCAAGCCTGGGGCTCTTCCCACTGATCCTGGGGTCCTTTACTCACGGTGCGGGGCCCTTTATTACAGTACCGCAGCGGGACCCTTTCACAAATTCGGCAGTGGGCCCCTTTCCTTCCATCTTGGGGCCTGCAGCTACAGGAGGAAAAAGGAGTACAGTGATTTCTCTACATGCTGCCCCTGCCGCCCCTCCTATCCAGGTGTACAGGGGAGCTGCACAGGCCCCCTGGAGCATGGGGCCCGGTTGCGATTGCAACCCCTGTAGTTACGCCCCTGATGCACTGATCTATAGAGTGTCTCCAGCAGTCAGTACATCATTTGCATGAAGCAGATTTATATTATATTACCAAAAGTATGGGTATGCCTGCCTTTACATGCACATGAACTTTAATGGCATCCCAGTCTTAGCACAAATGGTTCAATTTTGAGTTGGCCCACCCTTTACAGCTACAATAACTCTTCTGGGAAGGCTGTTCACAAAGTTAAGGAGTGTGTATGGGAATGTTTGACCATTCTTCCAGAAGCACATTTGTGAGGTCAGGTACTCATGATTGAGAGAAGGCCTGGCTCACAGTCTGTGCTTTTTTTTTTTTTTATCCCAAAGGTATTCTATCAGGTTATGGTTAGGACTCTGTGCAGGCCAGTCAAATTCCTCCACCCCAAACGTGCTCATCCATGTCTTTATGGACCTTGCTTTATACACTGGTGCACAGTCATGTTGGAACAGGAAGGGGCCATCCCTAAACTGTTTCCACGAAGTTTGGAGCATGGAATTGTCCTAAATGTCTTGGTATGCTGACGCCTTAAGAGTTCCCTTCACTGGAACTAAGGGGCCAAGCCCAACCTCTTAAAAATAACAATCCCCCCTCCACCAAATGATATTGACCGTGCACAAAGCAAGGTCCATATCCATGAAGACATGGATGAGTGAGTTTGGGGTGGAGGAACTTGACTGGCCTGCACAGAGTCCTGACCTCAACCCAAAAGAACACCTTTTGGATGAATTAGAGTGGAGACTGCGAGCCATGCCTTCTCTCCTAAATCATTGCCTAACCTCACAAATGCGCTTCTGGAAGAATGGTGAAACATTCCCATAGACACACTCCTAAACCTTGTGCACAGCCTTCCCAGAAGAGTTGAAGCTGTTATAGCTGCAAAGGGTGGGCCAATTCAATTTTGAACCCTACAAACTTAGAATGGAATGCCATTAAAGTTCATGTGCGTGTAAAGGCAGGGGTCCCAATACTTTTGGTAATATAGTGTATTACCAACCATTCAATTTGTATATATGAGGGAAAGGGGTGATTAATTTACGCAGTGCGCAGTTCCTGTTAAATTCCTGTGCATTCCTTACAATTAGATTTTCAGCTCCTTCATTTGAATGGGCTGAAATTGCACTGGATCGCACAAAAATTAGTGCATGCACTACTCTTTGAAAACACACTGCACAACTTGTGGTACCATGCAATCTTGGGTCTGCAAAACACTTGGTTCTGTGATCTGTGCTTGGGGTGCTGTTAACAATGTATTGGCCCCCTGCAGCAGACTTTAAAGGCAATGTGTGAAATGCACTCTTCCTGCACCACCTTATGGTGTGAACTGACCCTATAACTGGAGAACCAATTTCAGATTAAAAGTGGAAGTAAGTACTAGCGCATACTGGGCAAGTTGAGGGGTCAGTAGAGTGCTTGGCTGTAGGGAACAGTTAAAGCATTTGTTACCCCAACACTTCATATTCCTGATATGTGTCTGCTGTACCATGTACTTCTATGAGAAAGTATCCCGTTCTCTTTGTATTGCCTCCTTTGTGTTAAATCCCTGGTGCCAGTCCCTCTGCTTTCCAATTAAAAACTGACCACACTAAGCAGGAGAACACATCGTGGTCAGTTCTCTAGCTATGCTGAGAACTCAGTGTACTCTCATCCGATGATCAGACTTGTCCTGGCATGCCCCCTGCTACACAGCCATTCACTGGCAAGCTCAGTGTGCTGCTGCTTCTCCTCCCCTCAGCTCTTATGCAGCTGAGAACAGAGGGAATGTGATCACTTAAAAATGTGGGAAACTTTATTTATAATGTTTTTTTATATCTATACAAAAATGTTTTGCCTTTCATTTCTATTTTAAACTGAATGGGTTGTTTTACAAGGTGATCATTTGAAATCACTTTAAGCCTTGTGGATGCTCACTGCATCCTGCAAATAAGAGCCAAAGTCCCATATCTAGATTATAATGTGATTTCCCTGTTTGGAAAGGTGTTATGTATTTAATATTAAACTCCTTTCACACGGTCCGCATTCCGTTGAGGACCGTTCTCTGCTCAGCGGGGATCTATCTGCCGATCCCCTCTGAGCAGGAGGATGACAGCTCCGTCTCCGCACTGTGTGCAAAGAGGGAGGTGTCAGAGCCCCGCTGCTCTCTATGGGGAATCGGATGAGAACAGACCGCCTATCCGCTCTCATCCGATCCCATCCGATCCAATCCCGTGGACGGATGGAAATAGGGTTTCCAACTGTCCGGATTTCACAGACAGGATCGGATGCAGATGGCAGTGGGTGTCAGTGGACATGTCTCCGCTGACATCCGTTGCCCCATAGGGATGCATGGAGGATCCGATCAGATCTGCCTAAAAAACTGACAGGCGGATCTGATCGGATCATTTGTGTGAAAGGACCCTAATGCTTTTGGAGTACTCCAGTCTCCACTTATAAGTTGTGGGCACAAGAGAAGATTGACAGCACTCCAAATAAAAGGCAATTAGGATGTTTATTTAACAAAGGTATCCAAAATAGCAGACATCATGGATATACAGGCAGCAAGATGGTTGACGCGTTTTCACGAAAAGATTTGTTTAGTCATAATCTATATCCTGTAAATATGTGAACTGACTATATAGGGCCATAACCAGGCCCTATATCTATCAATTAATTAACCAGATCACATGATCACCAAAAAGGAAGAAAGATCCAATACTGGTGGCCCCACCTAGGCAATTCACACATAAAACAAACATTGTGACACCAATTGAAAAAAAAATAATGAAATAATGAATAGTGTGTATAAAAATGGGTATATACACATCTCATATACTGTTGAGAGTAGCCTCTGCAAACTTCAATAAAAGTTAGGTTTTAAACCCAGTGGCTTTTTTTAGAGAGTGTGGAAACGCACTTTTGGTATTTTGCAAAAAAGTGGTGTTCTTGTCAATAGTCCCCAATCAGGTTCACTTTTGAATGTATGGAAAAATGACGGTGTTTCTAAAGCTCAAAATGTTTTTCTATTTAATGTAATTTCATACTTTGGAAATATCTCCTCTGGTTTCCTGTTGTGCCTCAAGACATGAAGTAAAGGAAGAACTTTAACCATTTCTTACTCTATCCAAAACTGCAAATAAAAAAAAAAATGCTTTGGCTTTCTATACACTTTAAACAATAGTTTTGATTGCTCACTATAGGCACTGATTTCGTCTTTGCTCTACTTTTCATTTTCCAGATTTAAAGAGGAACTACACTGCATCTGCATGTACACACACAGAAATTAAATTTAATGCTTCTGTGATTGGCTGACTGATCTTTTGCATATAAAATTGCTACACAAACTGTTTTGTAATTTAATGCTTTTAAAAATTACATTTTAATTTTAATCTGTAGCCGTGGTTTCTAAAATTTTTTAATGTAATATAACAACATAGAGGTGTTCTGTTCAGCACCCCAAACATGTCATTTACTGCTTCTGTGATTGGCTGACTGATTTTCTCAGAAGTCTTCACTACAATACAAGTTCAGTTTAAGGCATCCCCTGCAATATGAATTTAGTTTTTGGTGTGATGCTCTCCAAGACATGTCTACTAAAGGGATGCAAACAATAGGTTAGAACAATGATATTTGCTTATGTCTTTATAATGAGCAGACATTTAATTTTAGGAATACATCTGGAAAGGACATGGTGAAATTACCAGCTTTCAGAAAAAAAAAAAGATAAGAATATGCAACAAAGTTTGTAATAACCCTTGCAGTGTACATCGGTCACCCAGAAGAGAGGGGGAGGCTGCACAGTACTGGACAGAGGACGGAGGGCAGGAGCTGCTTCAGTTAACCTTTCAAGCTAACCAGCAGGTGATTGGTTGCTAGGATGCCAGGCGGTCCTAGCAACCAATCACCAGCTTGTTAATATGAAAAGTTAATTAAGGCAGCCCCGGTCCCTCGTCCAGTACTGTACTGCCTTTCACTCTCCACTCTACGCTGTACACTCATTGTAAGGTAGGAAAGTGCTACTTACACACTGTTTTATGTTTGTGTCGAGGGGATAATGTGAATGGTGAAGAGGGCAGAGGACACTGCTAGGAGGGGAGGGGGGTGTAGAGGACACAACTGTGTGAAGCAGAGAAAACTGATATGGGGGCCAGAGGACACTGCTTTGGTGGTGCACAAGACACTACTGTGGAAGGGGGTGCAATGCTGTGGGGGTGATGTAAAGTGATGTAAAGGGGGCAGGGTGATGTGAAGTGATGTGTAGGGGGGCAGAGGATACTACTGTACGGAGGGGGTGTGTGCAGAGGACAATACTGTAGGTGGCAGAGGAAAATACTGTTGGGGGTGCAAAGGACAATACTGTGAGGGTGATGTTAAGTAATGTAAAGGGGGACAGAGGATAATACTGTGGGGGTGGGGGGGGGAGTGGGGGGGCAGAGGACAATACTGTGGGGGTGATGTGATGGGGGGCAGAGGATACTACTATGACACTGCTTGATAATTATTATTATTTTATTAAAAGGGCGCCACAAACACCCCCCAGAGGATCTTTGATTTCCTTCATGTTGTCCAGGTACATCTCAACTTTAGAAAGACTGCCTACCCCTGCTTTAAAGGTTGGCTGTCTTCTCTTAAAGTGACCTGGAAATGGAACTGAAAGCTTTTACCTATCCTGCCACCCACACTGAAGAATGCTGCCCTGATCCAGAGAAATGTTGGCTCAAGTCTTCTGCAGACACCAAACCCCTTGTCCCGCACCATTCACTGGTTCTTCACACCAATTTCCATGTCACTACAGGACATAGCAGAGACATGGAGGGCTACATTAGTGACAGTTATTTTAAGCCAAAGCCAATAAGATTTTAAAACAAAGGCTTTGTTAATTGTTAAAGCTTTTGAATAGAGCCTTGTGCAGTTGACACATGTAATTATATTATTTGGTATATGGATTCCTATTTATTTCATATGCTTTTATTTTTTTCACATTTACATGGCAAAGAAGCTCTCCAAGAAAAGTGACAGGGATCAGGACATACTATAAAGCTAGGTTTAAAGCGAAGTATCGGCCTCAAATACCTTTTTTAACTAAAAATACCCCTATAATACTAATCCATTGCCCTTTATAGAACCGCTATTCTCATACTTACAAGGTGTACAGTATTGGATTTTAGTCAAAATCTTACTTTTAAAAACGCTGTCTGGGCGCGGCCATCTTGGATGTGGGCATCTGAAGCCGCAGTGTAATCTGCTGTGTCCTTCCTGAGTCCAGGGAGTTCTTCTTGATTCCAGCCTCCTGGGAGTGATGACAAACAGCTCCCAGGATGCAATGCAAAGGCGGAAGTGATGTCGGTGGCCGTGGCCACAGAGGGGGGAAGAAGGAGGAAGTACAATCAAAAATGCCCTGAAAATAAGGTAAGGGACCCCCAAAAAAAATTTGAAAATGCCCAATTGTTGATCAGCATAGCGAGCACTCCAGGAATCACTAAAGTTGCAAAATAGGCCGGAACTCCACTTTAATTTACATTACTGAGTGTCAGAAACAAGCCTAAAATTGCATTCGTTTCCAAACACGCTACTTTATAGCAGATTGGAGGGGTGTCATTAATTCTTTTTTATGCATTCTTTAGTTATAGAAAGTTTTCACAATTATAGTAAGCAGAAAAACATAGAAATACACAAGATTTATAGACCGACCTAACCATCCACGTACAAATTCAGAAAGGGTACCATTAGGATACCACCATAAATCTAGGTCTAGAACATTTGTCATAACACATCACCATGCGGATCAGTAAAAAAAGATTTGGGGACTTCTGTCCCTGCTTTCGGAAAGGTAGAGCAGTCCGCTGAAATTAATGGGCTGCCTTACACGCAAAACGCAGCCACACAAATGTGAACCTAGCTTAATACTGCCAGGGGCACTTCCACCGGTCAAATGGTGTCAAATTCTTTTTAAAAATGTTGTCTCAATGGCTCCAAGTCCCTGGCTATGTAATGCTTGAGTAGGTTACTGTGGCTTTAAGAAGAGTAGTAAAACAATTAAAGGTAATTATTCTTATCAGCATACTCATTAGTGTCCCATAAAAGATGCAGCCCTGTAGACTGTGGTCTATACAATTTCTGCCCTTATGTAAGCAGTGTTATATACAGCAGCAATTACAGGAAAGCTTTGCAGCCTTATCAGTGCAGCAAGCTGCTATCTCCGAGAATAAACAGGAGGCTTTCACTGCAGAGATAATGTGAATTATTTTACTTATCAGAACGGACTTGACCTGATCATTTACATATGTTCTGTAGAAAATGAAACACTGACTGCGTATTGCTCTGTACTGGGCTGTGAATCATTCATTTCCTCTCTAGGACAATCATTATTCTACAGAAAGAAGTACAGTGTTTTCAGTATGAATAGTAGCAATTACGAATTTAATCAGAATCACCCAAAATAGCTTGGCAAAGGCCTATGGCACTTTTGTGGTGTGCAAAATACCAGTATTTAGCTGGAAAAAAAATATACACTTTTTGACAATAGTAAAATCTGAGGGTGTTGCCTATATTGTTTTGTATCACAATAACCCCCGTGTCTGTGTTCCAGTAAGGGGCAGCAGTCGTAAGGCTCGTATACACGATAAGAGAATTGGAAGTAAAATTTTGTCCAACAAACGATCTGCCGATTTTTGAATCGTTAGTACAGTGCTTTCGATAGCCGAATTTTCGTACAATAAAAACTGGATGTGCAGGCTATAAAACTTTAATAGTAAAAAATAATAAATAATAAAAAGTAATAAAAAGTAAAAATAATAATAAAAAAAACAAAACGTAAGAGCAAGACAACGCATGCTCGGAAACTAAAGAATACATACAAAACAATTCAACACATGACATCACTTCTGAAGTTGAATTCTGTCGTACGAGAATTTTCGTAAGAAAGTAACCTCTTCACTTTCCATATGAGACTAGCATGCAACAAAAAACAGACGAAAATTAGTCCGATGATCTGATCGTGTGTATGAGGCTTTAGAGGACACAACCCTGTTACAGCCATCTTCTTTCACAATATATATATATTTTTTTTTAATAAAGCCAAATTCACAAAACAGTGAACAGATGCCAAGGTCAGTGGCAAAAAGTGAATTGAGAATGATAACATACGTATATACCACAAATAGGTAGGCCTTTTATATAGTATAGCTAGAACCTACAAAGACAAAAGGTAACCAGGTGAGGATGCCCCGTTACTTTAAAGCCTCATGCACACAGGGCATTTGAAAAAACACGCTGCAAAGCCAGTTCTGACGCCAGGAAAAAGCAGCTGTAAAAACATGCTTTTAGAAGCCTTTTGTATTGGCGTTAATGCATGTTTTAGCCACGTTTAGCAGCGTTAGCGTTTAGCAGCCTTTCTTTGCCCTCTTCTATTTTCCAACCTCAAATCCAACTACTACAGCTTAAAAATGTCTGACGTGGCCTAACGCTGTAAGCAGCCTTTAGCTAAGCAGCGTCAGGCGTTTTTACAGCTCAACACTGCTGCTCCAGAACGCGCTGGCCCTGGGTTTTTTTTTACAGCTTAAAAACGCCTATGTCACTTACAGCTCCTAAACGCCTGTGTGTGCATGAAGCCATAGAATAACATGGAGGGGCATTGTTAAGCTGCAAAAAAAAAATGTTTTTTTTACCGTGATTTTACTGCAATTTTTGGTTGGGCAGATTTAAAAACGGAAATCGTGGCAAAATCGAGGTAAAAAAGCACTACATGCATTTCTGCAGCTTCTCCATGGAAGTCTTTTGAACTAAAAAGAAAAAAAAAGCATAGTTTTGCTTTTAAAAAGTCCCTGACCCTCTCCAAAAAGAGCAGAGGCACAAAAATGCATTTTTTATGCTTTTTTTTTTTTTTGGACGGGGGGGGGGGGATTTTTTGTTGGGCTGATTTAAAAATGCAAAACTATGGGAAGGGGGAGGAAGGTCATATGCTAGAAATGGGGGTTGAATTCGAAATCCAGCCCTCCAAAAGAGCACAAGCCTTCTCCCCTCCCAAAGAGCCCCCCCGCCCCCCAGCACATATCCAAACCCTCACCTCACTACTAGCACAAGTGGAGAGGGGGTCTGCACTGAGGGGGGGGGGGGTTGATACTGATGAAAGGGGGTCTGCACTGAGGGGGGTCTGTACTGATGGAGGTGAGTCTGAACTAAGGGGAGGGGGGTCTGTACTGATGGAGAAGGGTGTATACTGATGGAAGGGGGGGTCTATACTGAGGGGGGTCTGCACTGATGAAGGGGGGTCTGTAGTGATGGAAAGAAGTCTATATTGATGGAAGGGGGGTCTGCACTGATGGAGGGAGGTCTGCACTGATGGAGGGGGGTCTGCACTGATGGAGGGGGGATCTGTAATGATGGAGAGGGGGATCTACACTGATGGAGGGGGGTCTATAATGAGGGGGGTCTATACTGAGGGGAAGTGTGTACTGAGGGAAGGGTTCTATACTGATGGAGGGGGGTCTTTACTGAGGGGGGTCTATACTGATGGAGCGGGGTCTATACTGAGGTAGGTCTGTACTTAGTGGAGGGGGTGTGTACTGAGGGAGGGGGGTCGGTACTTAGTGGGAGGGATTATACTGAGGGAGGGGGGTCTATACTGATGGAAGCGGGGTCTGCACTGATGGAAAGGGGTCTGCACTGAGGGAGGAGGGTTTGCACTGAGGGGAGGGGGGGTCTGTTCTGATGGAGAGGGGTCTATACTTATGGAAGGGGGAGTTCTGCACTGATGAAGGGGGGGTCTGCACTGAGGGGGGTCTGTGCTGAGGGGAGGGGGGGGTCTGTACTGATGGAAGGGGGAGTCTGCACTGATGGAGGGTCTGCACTGAGGGGGGTCTATACTGATGGAGGGGGGTCTGCAAAGAGAGGAGGGGGGTCTATACTGATGCAGGGGGATCTGCACTGATGGAGGGGATCTGCACTGATGGAGGGGGGTCTGTACTGATGGAGAGGGGCCTGTACTGAGGGAGAGGGGTCTTTAGTTTGGGAGGGGGGTCTGTACTTAATGGGGGGGGGGGTTTATACTGAGGGAGAGGGGTCTGTACTGAGGCGGGTCTGCACTGATGGAGGGGGGTCTGCACTGAGGGGAGGGGGGTCTGTATTAAAGGACAGGGGTCTATACTGATGGAGGGGGGGTCTGTATTTAGTGGAGGGGGGTCTGTACTGAGGGAAGGGGTCTGTACTGAGGGAAGGGATCTGTACTGAGGCGGGGGACTATAGTTGGTGGAGCAGTGATACAATGGAGGGGTGACACAATGTTTTTTCTGCACCAGAAGACACCAACTCTAGCCACGCCAGTGAGCCCGTGGCAGGACTGTTAGTGAACTACTTTATCTTTATTGGAAACTGCTACAAGCGAAGGTATGGACACCACAGCATAGTCCTAAAGACTCTGTCATATGTTAAAGGGGAACACCATGTACCCGATGATTGTTGCAGTGGAGTTGCTTGTTAAGTGAACGATCTGGCCTGATTATTGAAAATAACTAATAAGGGAAATCCTACAATGTAGAGGAATGGGGAACGACATGTCTGCTTATACATACATTTTCTGAGTAATGGAGAGAGAGAGAGCAAATTAAAAGAAGGAGAAGCAGCCAGTCCAGGTAAAGAGATGGTGGTGGCCAGTGGATATTCTGATAGGGGGGTGGATTGGTGGCAGTATGGTCCACCCTCCTAGCAGCATGAACCCTCAGTTAGGGCCCGCTGCATAGTAGAACCCTCCAATTGACTGGGCCTGGACCACAAATGTACCAGTTAAAGAACTGATGGAGGAAGATAGTGTTCTATGCTATCTTCCTTGAAATAGCTTCATAAACAGTGCAGGGATAGGTGTCACTGGCGTGATAAATCAGATTGGCCTCTGGCTATGAGAGGGCATCTACTCAAATATTATATGGTGTTGTCATGCAAACATTGGAAATTACAAAAGAGGGCCATGGCATGCTGTTGGGGAAAAAGGACACGCTTTGCAAGAGAATTTCCACTTACAGTATCTCACAGAAGTGAGTACACCCCTCACATTTTTGTAAATATTTTATTATATCTTGTCATGTGACAATACTGAAGAAATGACACTTTTCTACAATGTAACGTAGTGAGTGTACAGCTTGTATAAATGTGTAAATTTGCTGTCCCCTCAAAATAACTCAACACACAGCCGTTAATGTCTAAACCGCTGGCAACAAAAGTGAGTACAGCCCTAAGTGAAAATGTGGCTGCCCTAAGCCATCTTTATGTAGAACAACAATTCTTTTTTTTCACATCCTCAGAGAGTTCTTTGCCATGAGGTGCCATGTTGAACTTCCAGTGACCAGTATGAGAGAGTGAGAGCGATAACATCAAATTTAACACACTTGCTCCCCATTCACACCTGATACCTTGTAACACTAACGAGTCACATGAAAACGGGGAGGGAAAATGGCTAATTGGGCCCAATTTGGACATTGTCACTTAGGGGTGTACTCACTTTTGTTGCCAGGGGTTTAGACATTAATGGCTGTGTGTTGAATTATTTTGAGGGGACAGCAAATTTACAAGCTGTGCACTTCGAAAGTGAAAGTAAAAGAAAATCCCAAATTTTGGGTTGAGATAGGAGCATAATAGAGGGGAAATCTTACAATGAGGACTCATCAGGATTCCCTCACTTTGAAGGGATTTTTTTTATCACTTGCTGTTTTGACTTTAGGACAAGAAGTAAAAGGAAATCTCTCCAATGAGACACAGATAATAAAATAACCTAAAAAAAAAAAAAAGTTAAGTGCGCATGCGCTCGGCCTCGGGGACGGATGTGATCTGACCGGGCTCTGCACACCGATTCCCTGCATCGGCTATCATCAGCGTCAGGACAGACCGTACAGCACTCCAAGACACCTGGGACAACAGCTTTCCTGCGCGGAGGCCCCGGTCAGCCTAGAAAATACGGGCACAAGCAGACCTACCCGCTCCGCTCGCCGCGGCCTACCTCATCTCCTCAGCCTTCTGTCTCCAAGATGTCGCCGGGCGGGAGGGACGCGCATTGGACGCCAGGCTCCGGGCAGCCCCCTGCAGCAGAACGGACATTGGTCGCTACCTCGGTGGTGTCCATGGAGGTACACTATGCCCAGGAGGGGGGGGGGGGATGTCCCGGCCACGGTGCAAGGACGGAGCTCACTGTGCCCATTGTCCCCGGCACTTTTTTCAGGCCTGCGGCCTGGTGAGGGATCCCCAGCCTCCTCCCTGAATAAACAGCTGGCCGATATGGCCGACATGGCATTCAGTCAGCATAGCCAGCAGAGCCCCACTGGGTCCTTGCCGCATTCCAATCATGCGGACCCTCAGCCGGTATATGCGGGGGATGCAGTGCTAATTGCCCGCTTCTCTAACCTATTGCAGCAAGAACTCTCAAAGGCCTGCACAATCATCACTACTGATCTTAAGCAGGATTTTCAATCGATTGGGACCAGATTGGACACAATAGAGACTAAAATGGACGGTACAATAGCAAGGGTTAACCAGAACTCTCGTGTGATCTCCGAGCTACATGACCGCCTGGAGGAGTCCTATTCTAAAATTGAGGACCTGGAGAACAGGTCCCGTCGGTACAATATCCGTATTAGGGGGCTCCCTGAAGTGGACCTGGAAAGCACAGTCCAGGAACTTATGAAAGCACTGATTCCTGATATAAGGCCCCATCAATTGGAGATTGACCGTGTCCACAGGGCGCTTACGGCCCCACGGCAAGATGGCCTCCCTTGGGATGTGCTGGTTAAGCCCCATTATTATGGGGTGAAGGAGAAGCTTATGTCAGCTGCAAGATTAAAGTCTGACCTGTCCCTTTTGGGCGCTCCTGTCCAGCTTTTTTTGGATTTGGCTCCTTCCACCATACAGAAAAGGAGAACCATGAAGCCACTATTGCAACAGCTTATCAACCAAAATATAAAGCATCGCTGGTCATTTCCTTTTAAGCTCTCTTTTACCTACAAGGGCAAGTCCCATTCTTTTACAAAATTCCATGAGGGAGAAGATCTCCTGCTTCACCTGGGCATCATTTCCAAAGAGTCATCCTCCCCCAGACGGGGAGAAGGGACTGATGGTCCGCTGTCGCCCATCTGGAACACGCAGAAGCATCGCTTCGGCCGTCCCTCATCCCGTAGAGACGTTCAACCCACCTGAAGTGGACTGAGTCGAGTTCTATTGATCTTTTTGGACTGCACGTGCAGTGCCATGTCACTCTGACTGGTGACCCCTGTGCGGGGTGTCTCTCTTGGTCTTGGGACTGATCGGTGTCCCTTGACCGGAGATACGGTTCTCTGGTTCAACTGTTGTTTTAGGTCTTGTCCTGACCTTATGGTTTACAGTATACAGGTTTTGGTGTACACGCTTGCCACTTACATTGTGTACCCCTGCCTTCATCCCTTGGGATGGGGACAGTGTTGCACTTCACAGATAGGCTGGGCCCGGAGACGGGTGATAGCCTGTGGACATTTTGGTCCACTTACCTCTTTTTCCCTTTTTGTCTTACCCTTTCCTTATTCTGTGCTCCTTTTCCGCCTTGGTTCGTATTCCCTTCCTCCCCTCTTTTTCTCTGTACCTCTAATTTTTGGTGCATTGCCCTGATGATTTTTTTCTTCTCCTCAGGTTTAACGTCCAGCTGGTGCCCTGGTATGTTTTGGGATGTAGTCGGTTCGGGGGACTCTCCAGGCCGCTGTATGATGTACGTTGCAACAAGGGGTGAGTGTATTCTGCCATGCCATCATGCCTAACACAAGTTCCTCATCCTATATGGTAGTGTCCCACAATGTGCAGGGTCTTAACGCTCCCACGAAGAGAACCAAGGCGTTCCAATGCTATCAGAGAATGGGTGCAGACGTTCTGTTGCTGCAGGAGACCCATTTTTCGAGAGCATCTGCCCCGAGATTTTTCAGTGCCCGATATACGCACTGCGGACCCAGGAAGAAGTGCGGTGTGGCAATCTGTTTCTCTAAAAAGGTTCCGTTTATCCCTGACACTATTGTCCGGGATAAGGAGGGCAGGTTTATTATGGCGGCGGGGAGGATCAATGATCAGGCTGTCTCCTTCATCTCCAATTACGCCCCCAATGTGGGACAGGTGGCTTTTTTTAGGGAGATGTTGGCTACTCTGATCCCTAAGCTTAGTGGTGGAGTGGTGCTGGGGGGAGATAGTAATCTTCCTCTAGACCATGTTCTTGATAAGTCTCACCCGGTCAAACTGGCCGCCTGACGCTTACCCATTTAGAGTTGTGCCTTGGCACAGGTTTTCTACCTGTTTGACTTCGTGGACGCCTGGAGGGAATGTAATCCCTCCACTAAGGACTACACTTTTTTTTCCCACGTCCATCACACGATTTCTAGAATAGACCATATCTTGGTACAGACACCCATGCTACCGTATATTACCTCTGTGAAAATATTGGACACTCCATGGTCAGATCATTCCCCATTGCGCATGACCCTGTCTGACCTTTGGTCCCAACCCTCCCCGTCCCCATGGCGTCTTAATGCCTCTTTGTTGAGTGACCCGACCATTTGTTCGGAAGTGGAGGCGGAGATACAATCTTTTTTCGCGACAAACCATCCATCTGATACGTCTCCCTCCAACAACTGGTCGGCACATAAGGCTACCATTAGAGGCAAATTGCTTCAGCTGGCTGCCAGGACCAAGCGGCATAATGACTGCACTATCAAGCAACAGGAAGCGCAATTGGCTAGATATGGAGCGGGCGGCCCTAAGCCTTAGCCTCACTACACAGGCGGAAAAATCGCTCCGCTGGTCTAAACATAAATTCTACGCGTTGTGGGACAAGCCAAATACTCTTTTGGCCAGGAAGCTAAACCCTCGGCACTTCACTGCGGCACTTCCCAAGCTGCGCCTCAAGAATGGTCAACTGTCCCAAAATCCTAAGTCGGTAGTTGCAGAATTTTAAGATTTTTACTCAAATTGTACCTGGCACTGGAACGGTTCCAGTCTACACATGCGGATAAATTCCTTGAAGACATCCCCTTACCTAAGATCAGTACTGCTCACATGGAACTAATGGACAAGGACATTGATGAATCAGAGGTTCTGCATGCAATTAAAAGCCTAAACCCATCCAAGGCCCCAAGTCCAGATGGGTTCTCTGGTGCTTATTACCGAAAATATGGGGAGCTTCTGATCCCTCACATGTGCTCTTATTTTAACGCCATTCGCAAGGGGGAGCCCCTCCCACCCCACGAAAATAACGCATTTATACATGTAATACCTAAGCCAGGGAAGGACTATAGTGACTGTTCGAATTACCGCCCTATATCCCTGATCAATGTGGACCTGAAGATCCTGACAAAGGTTCTGGCCAATAGGCTTAACTCGTTTCTGGCTTCTTATGTGCACCCTGACCAGGCTGGGTTCGTGCCTACTAGGCAGGCCTCCGATCAAACCAGGAGGGTTATTGATGTAATCTCGGCCATCCAATCTGACTGGGATGCTTGTGGACCCAGGAAGGGGATGTTACTCTTCCTGGATGTCCACAAGGCATTCGACTCACTTTCTTGGGACTATCTTTTATATGTGATGGAAAAATATGGGTTTGGCCCACGTTTTCTTTCTATCCTAAAAGTATTGTATGATGCGCCGATGGCCTGAGTCGTGGTCAGGGGTCACAGATCGGCCCCTCTGGGGATCCATAGGGGTACCAGACAGGGGTGCCCTTTGTCGCCGTTGCTTTTCGTCCTGGCTCTTGAGCCCCTGGCGATTAGCATCCGGCGCCATCAGGATATTCAGGGCCTCATCTGCAGGGGTGGATAATAAATGTCTGCTTTTTGTGGACGACATTTTGATGCTGTTGTCCTCTCCACTTGTTTCTATACCTAATCTTTATAAATTGCTCGGCCACTTCTCCCGGGTCTCAGGATTAACGGTTAATCATGCAAAATCTCGGGCACTGAATGTCTCACTGGATCATAGCACTGTGGAGCTACTGAAACAAAACTTTGCTTTTCAATGGCAGGCTCAGGCTCTTCCATATTTGGGAATAAACCTTACTCCTTCTTTACGCACTTTATATGCCATGAATTACCCGCCATTGTTTAGACAACTTTCGGAGGACCTTCTTAGGTGGCAACTTAGGCCCCCATCTTGGTTTGGCAGAATTCATCCCTTAAAAATGGTGGTACTTCCGAAACTGTTGTATCTCTTCCGTCAGGGCCGGACTGGGAATAAAAATCAGCCCTGGAAAAAATTTCATACCAGCCCCATAGCATTATTATACCGGCCCAACAGCATAACGCCATTATTTTCTTGTTCATAAAAGGGAAAACCATGCATTTTAAAGCAAATTTGAAGAGTGTACTATCATAGATAAGATAGATATGAAAGCATATAGGGCTTTATATATAAAAGAGCAAATTCTAGTTAAAAGTGGTAAAGGTGGGGACATGGTAAAGGAGATGTCATAGGCTGTGTGGACATGGTAAAGGACATGTCAGGGGCTGTGCGGACATGGTAAAGGACATGTCAGGGGCTGTGCGGACATGGTACCGGACATGTCAGGGCCTGTGCGGACATGGTACAGGACATGTCAGGGCCTGTGCGGACATGGTACAGGACATGTCAGGGCCTGTGCGGACATGGTACAGGACATGTCAGGGCCTGTGCGGACATGGTACAGGACATGTCAGGGGCTGTACAGGAGATGTCATAGGATGTGTGGACTTGGTACAGGAGATGTCTGGGGCTGTGTGGACATGGTACAGGACATGTCAGAGGCTGTGTGGACATGGTACAGGACATGTCAGAGGCTGTGCGGACATGGTACAGGACATGTCAGAGGCTGTGCGGACATGGTACAGGACATGTCAGAGGCTGTGCGGACATGGTACAGGAGATGTCAGAGGCTGTGCGGACATGGTACAGGAGATGTCAGAGGCTGTGCGGACATGGTACAGGAGATGTCATAGGCTGTGCGGACATGGTACAGGACATGTAAGAGGCTGTGCGGACATGGTACAGGACATGCAGAGGCTGTGCGGACATGGTACAGGACATGTCAGAGGCTGTGCGGACATGGTACAGGTGATGTCATTGGCTGTGCGGACATGGTACAGGAGATGTCAGAATTATTAGGGGCCCTAATACAATGCTTATTCCCCTCCTCCTAATACAATGCTTACCCCGCTCCCCCTAATAAAATGATGACCTCCCCCTAATACAATGCTGTTTCCCCTCCCTCCCCCTAAATTTGGGGGGATCAGCATTGTATTAGGGGGAGATCATCATTTTATTAGGGGGAGGGGGGTTAGCATTGTATTAGGAGGAGGGGAACAGCCTTGTATTTGGGGGAGGGGGCCCCAGGGGGGGATGGCAGATAAGCAATGTATGAGTGGGGGGGGGGGCGGGTCAGCATTGTATTAGGGGGAGGGGGTAGGTTAGCATTAGGGGCCCTAATATGCTGATTCTCCCCCCCCAAATGCAAGAGGACGAGGTCCCCCAGGCCCCAGCCCATTTACTCTTGCCTGGCTGTGCTGTCTCAGGCTCCGCTCCTCCTTCAGTCACTCTCAGTCAGACAGTGTGACCTGGCTGCGATCATGCTGCTGCTGGCGTCTGTGTGGTGTGGGAGGGATCGTCATGCAGACAGTCAGATGATCCACCGCCATGCAGCCGCTCCCGCCGGATGTGACGTCATGCCGCTCATAGCGGCTGACGTAGGAAAGACTCTAAGCGTGTATCCGTCACTGGAGCACAGCGGGGGCCGGGGCTGCAGCCGTCATCAAAGCGCGGCCGCGGCGCGGTCCCAATGCTTAAAGCGGCCGCATCTTAAAGTGACCCCATCTTAAAGCGGCCCCAGGGCCGGCGGCCCACCGGGAAATTTCCCGGTATCCCGGTAGGCCAGTCCGGCCCTGTCTTCCGTACTCTACCTATACAACTTCATAAATTGGATGTTACCTCCTTTCAGAAAAAGATGCTTTCCTTTGTGTGGGGTACTAAAAAGCCGAGGGTTAATAAGCGCACTCTCCATGCTCCCAGGGGGAGGGGGGCCTGGGGGTCCCGGACCTTTTAAAATATTTTTATGCAGCCCAGTTGGCCCAGCTCATCAGATCCCACTCGCGGACAGCATTGCCCTTGTCGCTACGGCTGGAGTCTGGTCCCTCTGGAGCATACCCGCTCTCTCATTTGCTGTGGCTGCCCTCCAGGTCCCGCCCCGGCCATTATGTGTCCTTCGCTCTCCTTCTCCCTGGGACTATGGGACAGGCTCTCAAGGTCATTTCAATTTGCATCCCCACACAGGCCGCTGGCCCCCTTGTTCGGACACCCTGACTTTGCCCCGGGCTTTGAGCCCCGGGCGTTCTCGTGGTGGACGAACAAGGGTTTGCTGCAAATAGCGGACATTTGTGATCATAGGGGTCTTTTCACCAAACGGGTTTTGATGGAAAAGTTGCAGATGCCAGTGTCCGAATGCTATCGCTATGCTCAAATTACACACTACGCTAAGGCTCTGCAGCACGGGTCTGATCTAGCTTGCAGAACCCGCATGGAATTTTTATGTGAGCAGTTTGACAAACTAAGGGGCCACATATCTCAAATTTACGCAATCCTGACGTCCTCCGATTCCAGCAAACTTAGCTATATGGAGGCCTGGGAGGGGTATTTGCAGGAGACTCTGGACCTGGTGGACTGGCACGCACTAGCTGCCGCCAGGTCCATTATTAACACATCTTTTATTGAGGCAAATTACAAGGTTCTCCTGCGGTGGTATATGGTTCCTACACGAGTGGTGGCATATGTCCCGGGGGCTTCTCCGCTGTGCTTCAGGGGTTGTGGCCAACAGGGTACGGCTTATCACGTGTGGTGGGCTTGCCCGAAAGTGCGGCGTTATTGGATACGAATATATAATCTTATTTATTCTTTGAACCACGTGAACTTACGGAAGTCCCTGCGACAGGCGCTGCTGGGGGAAGCGGTGTTGGACGCCCCCAAAGGAGCCAAATTACTTATACGATTTATTTTTATGGCAGTGAGAATAGTGATAGCAAGGTCCTGGCGTTCGGCAACAATACCTCTTGAAATGTTTAGAGCAAAATTGACTTGGCTGATGATTAATGAACGATTATCGGCAGTGTTGAACGATAGGGTAAAGCTGTTTAAGAAGGTTTGGCACCCATAGCTGCGATATTTGGAGGGAGATCCCCGGACCGACTTGGGTTGATTGGCACCTCTTGGGCTATTTGGGTCTCTCAGGAGAAGGAATAAGGTGGGACACGCACTCCCTCTGGGGAAAGCCACCTATTTACGCCAGCTGGACTTTTATGCACCGATTCTGTGTCCCCCATCTTACCCTTCCTTCCCTTTTTCCTTGCTCCTCCTCCTTTCTCTTTCTTTTCTTTCCTTTATCTTTCTTTCCCTTCCCCCCCTAATGTGTTACTTTAATGGTCCCTCCATGGGGACGATGGTTAATTGTGGCCATCAGGCCGGAGTTGTGGGTCCCCCCAAACCCCTTCTCCTTCTTCTCTTATGATGGTATGGGGTCGGGGATGTTTGGGGTGGGTGGGTGGGGGTGTGTGCATTTTGGGTTGTTTCTACTAGGCCCACCCACATCCTCACGTTGCAATATTGTGTTTTCGGTGGCTGACAGCCCCTGTCACCATGGACTTTTTTTTTTTCTTCTGATACTATCAGTTTATACTGCTGTTCCCTGTACTGGGGCCGTTTCCATGCCCCTTTCCCATGATCCCCCCCCCCTTTATCTTGTTTCTCTACTTATTGTTGTACTTTATTATGTAACTTTCTAATAAAAATTATTGAACGAAAAAAAAAAAAGTTGCTTTTAGTTACACTTTAAAAGTGGATAGTGTAGTCTGCATTCCTTCCAACCATCCCAGATTTGCCTGGACCATCCTGGGATTTCAAGTTAATCCTGGTGTCTCGTGAATCTGGGCTGAATCCCGCAGCAGATTCCGCCCGCTCTACAGCCTCCAGAATGGGAGAGGAGGTAGGCTAGTCTGCCTGGCGTGGAGCCAGTCTGTGCGTGTAAAGGTTTGTGCGGGTGAAAATATTAAAGCAGTGCTCTGGAGATCAGCCAGGCTCGGGTGAGTGGACAAAGCCTGTGATTGAGCTCACCCCTCTCTCTCTTCCTTCCACATAATATAGAGATCCTTCCACGTGCCATAGTGATCCTTCTTTCCTGCCTTCCATGTGTCATAGTGATCCTTCCTGCCTTCCATATACCATAGTGATCCTCCTTTCCTGCCTTCCATGTGCTATAAGGATCCTTCCTTCCTGCCTTCCATGTACCATAGTGATCCTGCCTGCCTTCCATTTATCGTAGTGCTCTTTCCTGCCTTCCAGGTGCCATAGTGATCCTTCCTGCGTCCCATTAGCATAGTGATTTTTCCTACCTTCTATATGCCATAGTGATCTTTCCTGCCTTCCATGTACCATAGTGATCCTTCCTGCCTTCCAGGTATCATAGTGATTCTTCCTGCTTTCCATGTATCATAGTGATCCTTCCTGCCTACTCATATACCATAGTGATCCTTTCTGCCCTCCATGTACAATACTGATCCTTCCTGCCTTCCATGTGACATAGTGATCCTTCCTGACTTTCAGGTGCCATAGTGATCCTTCCTGTCTTCCATATACCATGCCTTCCATATGCCTTACTGATCCTTCCTTCCTTTTTTCCATTTACCATAATGATCCTTCCTGCCTTCCATGTGTCGCAGTGATTCTTCCTGCCTTTCATGTACCATAGTGATCCTTCCTTTCTTCCAAGTAATTATATTTTGGCTCCATCCTAGGGTCCTCAGGTCCTTCATAATCCTCGATTTTAAGCTCTCTGTGTATATTCAGTGTATACAAAACCATGTATTGGAAGTCATTTTCTAAATGATTGTGTTCAAGTTTATATGTATCCATGAGACTCCAGCTTGCGGCACACCAATCACAGCATATTTTATGGGTACAAGGAAGGTTTTGTTCACCCATGACCTAAACCCATCCAACTATCATGTTTGGCCACACCCACGTTTTGCTGGTTATTGTTTCCCTGAAATGTCCCTCATTCTCAAGCTCAAAAGTTGGGAGGTATGCAGTCTGAAAGTCAGTCTGTTAGCTTGAAGCGAGGACATGGGAGGGAGGAGCAGGGGAGTATCTTGACATCCTAGGCTACAGGGCTGTCTGTTTCTATTGATGCACACAGTAGGGTGACTAGGATGCTGCAAGAGAAAGGAGCCACCCTAAAAACTTGGGGCAGTGATCATGGCACCAGCTAAAACTGGAACGAAACAAAGGATTAAAAGATAAAGAAACTGTATACTCAGTATGTGATTTAAGCAACTGCTAAAAGTGCTTTAAAAAATGGAGGCTTTGTTATTACTTTAGAGTGGTATTAAACCCAAAATGTTATATATTGCAGCTTACTATTCATTAGATGTGGCGGCTGCATTCGTTTTTGCTTTGTTTTTTTACCTTTTTTTTTCTCCTTTTCTCTTTTTAGCTGGCGATCTGGCCAGTAACACACCTTTTGTATTAGAGTGCCCCCACTCTGAATGAAGGAGCACAGAGGGCACATTTGGGCAGCAACATTGTCAGTCTGGGAGAAGTGGAGTGTTACATGGACTAGCAGATTTCGATACAGATTTAGATACACTAACATAATGAAGCCAAGATCCAGCTCAATCTTTATAAGCAGTTACAGCACACAGTTTTTTATTCTTCTTTTTGGATAGCAGTTTTACATAAATAAGTAAAAGCTAATATTTTTTAAACACCGCTGTGGGTGCAGTGGCGGAGCTAGACTTTTAAAACAGGGGTGGCAAAGGGGTGGCAAGGTATTATTTTGGGGGGTCAATATACATGTGTGTGTGTATATATATATATTAGGGCTGGGCGATAAATCGATTTAATCGATTTATCGATTTTTTGGTTAGAAACGTTTTTTTTTTGGAAACTCAAGTTTTTTTTTATAATACTTTTTTCTCCCTTGCAGCCGAACTCCGCACCGCCGCGCCTGGATGTGACGTCAGCTGCGGGGCGGGCGGTGCATCTGTACAGGCCGGGGCTGCGGCGCGCTGATAGGTAAAGTCTCCCCAGCCTGGATGTGACGTCAGCTGCCGGGAGAGGAAGCGGGCGGTGCGTCTGTACAGACCCACTTCCATTTGTTTGGAACAAGCAGGACGCATTAGTTGCAGTCTTGTGTACTGCTCTACATTCACTACAGATGTCATCGTCCATCTTGGGTGCAAGCAGGAGAGACTGTGGCTATGTTCCTGCATACAATATGGGGCCATGATGGAGAATGAACATTTGCTATCAAGTCTGCATGAACTTTCATTCAAACGGAAGAAGCTCCTCAGTCAGTCTGCAAATACACATTTCTCACTCTGACATTTGATATATCTGACTTTATAATTTCAAATTGGGCTATAGTATAAATTAGAAGAGTTTGTCCATTCCAGTGACCACCACCAGTCATTTCTCACTCTGACATGTGATATATCTGACACTCAGTGACTTTATCATTTCACATTGGCCCAGCCGCCCATCATGAGCTATAGTATTAATTAGAAGACTATCATCCATTCCAGAGACCACCTGACCAGTGACCACCAGTCATTGACTGGTGGTCAGGTGGTCTCTGGTCTGGAAGAATGGATGATAGTCTTCTAATTTACTATTAGCTCATGATGGGCGGCTGGGCCAATGTGAAATGATAAAGTCACTGAGTGTCAGATATATCACATGTCAGAGTGAGAAATGACTGGCAGTCATTTCTCACTCTGACATTTGATCTGACAGTGACACTCAGTGACTTTATCATTTCACATTGGCCCAGCCGCCCATCATGAGCTAATAGTAAATTAGAAGACTATCATCCATTCCAGAATCCAGAGCGAGAGACCTGAGACCACCAGAGAGACTTACCTAATGGACGATTACAGCAGCAGGAGGAGGTCAGGTTTAGGTGGTACTAACTGCAGCTGCTGGTAGACAAGACTCGAGGTCACGCCACGGTGAAGAAGAAATCCTCCACGGTCCAGTCAGTGTCCACCCACCACGTGACATGCCGGCCCGGCCCGCCCCCGCAGCTAGTACTCACACACACACACAGGCTGGCCAACCAATCACATGCGTGAGTAGCGGCACCGCGAACCAATCAGGTGTGCAGGCACGCTTGATTGGTTAGCTGTGCAGCGGCTCACACGGCGGCGCCCGCTGCTGTTGCTGCTCACTGCGCTGCGCGCTCTGCCTCTGATTAACAGTCAGTCTCCTCCTCATCTGAGTCATCCATCTCCTCTCGGTCTCGAGAAGAACTAGCTAGCTGCGGCCGCCCACTCGTTATAGGAGCGCAGCGCGAGTGAGCGGGGTGGCAACAGGGGTGGCGAGGCTTTTGTCTGGGGTGTCAAATGCCACCCCAGCTAGCCCTCTGGCTCCGCCACTGTGTGGGTGGGTGCAGCATGGTGCAGTGGCAATAACACACACTCAGGTCCGAGGCCAAGTGGGGAGGTTTCCAGGAAGAGAAGTGGATCCCTACGCTTTCCTTACTCGTCTGGAACCTTTTCCTGCCGCTAATACCATCCCTGACAGACGGGGTAACTTGTTCCTACACTATCTACACACTAAATAGGCACCAAACACAGGAGCCAGGGTATTAAGTAGACTGACCCAAGATGGCCACCAGAGCCACATGGGCTGTCAGCATCTAACCGGATAGCTGCCCCAGTGACCCAAGAAACCAAAGAGCACCCATGTTTCTCTAGACTTCCTTTCCTTCTGCATTACTGCTGTGGTTGAGAGCCACCTGCAGTGGAGAAAATATGAATGATAATAATTTGTCTCAGTCCTCTAACTGCTCCATCTGCAGGACAGCTTGTTCTGTTGAGAAGCGCCAGGCTTACGGGCCAGATCACCAGGTGAAAAGAAAGGAAAGTAATCCCAAAAGTGAAAAGCCACCATACAAAAACACCAAGCTGATATATGTGGAATCCAAGTGTGTCACAGTCCCAAAAATGTCCCAAAATGTACATAAAGACAGAGGCTAGAGGCCCATGGGACTTTAGGGAGACACACAACGAGCATTAAAAGTGCATAAATGTATTTCATGAAAAAATATACATATAAAAATAGATCATGAAAAAAATCTTAATAATATAGATTCATCAATGAAAAATTAAATATAAGTACATACAAAATATAACTTCATTTATTTCTGATATTCTAATATGTCATTATCAATCTGTGACCTGTTGATCTCAACGCGTTTCACAAAATCTGTAGTTCGCTTCATCGGGAGAAACACAGATACGAGTCTAAAAACAGAAAAAGCACACATAAAGCAAAGCCCAAAAAAAATGCAGATATAAGAATTAGTAATCTGCAATATAATAAATGTTTACTTTTGGGTTTAATATCACTTCAGGGTCAAACTGAAATAAAAAAGCAATATAAACTCAGATTGTATACCAGAACACAACATTCTCCCGACCTTGGCATGGATAGGGCTCTGCATTTCCTTTTTCTTTAGGAGCTCAGAGCCTATGTATGTTGCAACATCACGGACTGTGGAAAATTTTGCATTTCATTTGGAAATCAAGGTCGCAGACTCTGGAGGAAGAGTGGAGAGACACAGAATACAAGTTGCATGAGGTCCAGTGTGAAGTTTCCACAGTCAGTGATGATTTGGGGAGCCAGGTCATCTGCTGGTGTTGGTCCACTGTTTTATCAAGTCCAAAGTCAGCGCAGCCCTCTAAAAGGGAATTCTAGAGCACTTCTTGCTTCCCTCTGCTGACCAGCTCTATGGAGATGCTGATTTCATTTTCCAGCAGGACTTGGCACCTGCCCACACAGCCAAAAGTACCAATACCTGGTTTAATGATCATAATATCACTGTGCTTGATTGGCCAGCAAACTCCCTTGACCTAAACCCCATAGAGAACCTGTGGGGTATTGTCAAGAGGAAGATGAGGGACACCAGACCCAACAATGCAGATGAGCTAAAAGCCACATTCGAAGAAACCTGGGCTTCCATAACACCTCAGCAGTGCCAGTGGCTGTTCGTCTCCCTGCCATGCCGCACTGATGCAGTAATTCATGCAAAAGGAGCCCCGACCAAGTATTGAATGCATACTATACTGTACATGGACATACTTTTCAGTAAGCCAACATTTCTGTATTAACCTCTTGCTGACCAACCGCCGCAATTAAGAGGCGGCAGGTTGGCAGGTTCCTGTGAATCGGCGCAACTGTACTGCCGTTCACGGGAGCGATCCTGGAGGCACGCACGCGCCCACCTGCCAGCAGGGAAGCCGATCTACAGGGCTGGGGGCGGCGATTACTGCTGGGCACCCGCGTTCGCTCCCTGTGAAGAGAGAACGGTGGTCTGCTGTTGTAAACACAGCAGACCGTTGTTCTCTCAGGAATCAATACAGAGCTCCTGTGATCCTCCCATTTAGGAACACAGGTTTCTGTGTTGATTTCACAAGCCCATCCCCCCCCAGTTAGAAAACATCCCCTAGGCCCACATTTAACCCTTTGATCGCCCATGTGTTAACCCCTTCCCTGCCAGCATCATTATTACAGTAACAGCTTTTTAGCACTGATTACTGTAGTAATGTTACTGGTCCCCCCAAAAAGTGTCAAAAATGTCACTAAGAGGTCCGATCTGTCCGCCGCAAAGTCACAGTCCCACTAAAAACCGCAGATTGTCACCATTACTAGTAAAATAAATAAATAAATAGAAATTACATAAATCTTTCCCCTAGTTTGTAGACGAGATAACTTTTGCGCAAACCAATCAAAATACGCTTATTGGGATTTTGTTTACCAAAAATATGTAGCAGAAAACAAATTGGCCTAAAATAATGAAAAAATTAGATGTTTAGATTTTTTTTTTATTGGGAATGTTATATAGCAGAAAGTGAAAAGTATTGTTTTTATTAGAATGGTCGCTGTTTTTTTGTTTATAGCGCAAAAAATAAAAATCGCAGAGGTGATCAAACACCACCAAAAGAAAGCTCTATTTATGTGGAAAAAAGCACATACATTTTATTTAGGTACAATGTTGCATGACCGCGCAATTGTCTGTTAAAATAACGCAGTGCCAAATCGCAAAAAATGGCCTGGTCATTAACGGTACAGAAGTGATTATTTTGTTTAATTATTTTATATTTTTTTTGGTCTTACGTAATATTCTAATTTTTTGAGATACAAAATTTTGGGTTTTTACTAGCTTTAAGCCATAATCCTCAAAATTAGGAGAAAGAAATGCTTAAAATACAGGGAGTGCAGAATTATTAGGCAAATTAGTATTTTGACCACATCATCCTCTTTATGCATGTTGTCTTACTCCAAGCTGTATAGGCTCGAAAGCCTACTACCAATTAAGCATATTAGGTGATGTGCATCTCTGTAATGAGAAGGGGTGTGGTCTAATGACATCAACACCCTATATCAGGTGTGCATAATTATTAGGCAACTTCCTTTCCTTGGGCAAAATGGGTCAAAAGAAGGACTTGACAGGCTCAGAAAAGTCAAAAATAGTGAGATATCTTGCAGAGGGATGCAGCACTCTTAAAATTGCAAAGCTTCTGAAGCGTGATCATCGAACAATGAAGCATTTCATTCAAAATAGTCAACAGGGTCGCAAGAAGCGTGTGGAAAAACCAAGGCGCAAAATAACAGCCCATGAACTGAGAAAAGTCAAGCGTGCAGCTGCCAAGATGCCACTTGCCACCAGTTTGGCCATATTTCAGAGCTGCAACATCACTGGAGTGCCCAAAAGCACAAGGTGTGCAATACTCAGAGACATGGCCAAGGTAAGAAAGGCTGAAAGACGACCACCACTGAACAAGACACACAAGCTGAAACGTCAAGACTGGGTAAAGAAATATCTCAAGACTGATTTTTCAAAGGTTTTATGGACTGATGAAATGAGAGTGAGTCTTGATGGGCCAGATGGATGGGCCCGTGGCTGGATTGGTAAAGGGCAGAGAGCTCCAGTCTGACTCAGACGCCAGCAAGGTGGAGGTGGAGTACTGGTTTGGGCTGGTATCATCAAAGATGAGCTTGTGGGGCCTTTTCGGGTTGAGGATGGAGTCAAGCTCAACTCCCAGTCCTACTGCCAGTTTCTGGAAGACACCTTCTTCAAGCAGTGGTACAGGAAGAAGTCTGCATCCTTCAAGAAAAACATGATTTTCATGCAGGACAATGCTTCATCACACACGTCCAAGTACTCCACAGCGTGGCTGGCAAGAAAGGGTATAAAAGAAGAAAAGCTAATGACATGGCCTCCTTGTTCACCTGATCTGAACCCCATTGAGAACCTGTGGTCCATCATCAAATGTGAGATTTACAAGGAGGGAAAACAGTACACCTCTCTGAACAGTGTCTGGGAGGCTGTGGTTGCTGCTGCACGCAATGTTGATGGTGAACAGATCAAAACACTGACAGAATCCATGGATGGCAGGCTTTTGAGTGTCCTTGCAAAGAAAGGTGGCTATATTGGTCACTGATTTGTTTTTGAATGTCAGAAATGTATATTTGTGAATGTTGAGATGTTATATTGGTTTCACTGGTAAAAATAAATAATTGAAATGGGTATACTGTATATTTGATTTTTGTTAAGTTGCCTAATAATTATGCACAGTAATAGTCACCTGCACACACAGATATCCCCCTAAAATAGCTAAAACTAAAAACAAACTAAAAACTACTTCCAAAAATAGTCAGCTTTGATATTAATGAGTTTTTTGGGTTCATTGAGAACATGGTTGTTGTTCAATAATAAAATTAATCCTCAAAAATACTAATTTGCCTAATAATTCTGCACTCCCTGTATATCACCCTGTGTGTAACGCATCTATGGAAAATATATGAATTTCAATTTTTAAATTAAATTACTGAAATAAATGAACTTTTTCATGATTTTCTAATTCTATGAGATGCATCTGTATACTATGATACATATTAGGAATGTCTTCACCAAAGTGAGAGTACTTATTGTTTTAGAGGAGAAAACACCAGTTTTTTTTTTTTTTTGCCATCTGTGTCTCATTGCAGAGATTCCTCTTAATTTCCTGTCCCACAGTCACATAGTTACATAGGTTTGGTTGAAAAAAGACAAATCCATCTAGTTCAACCAATAAAAGGTTGAATCAAACTTCAGCCCACAGTTGATCCAGAGGAAGGTAAAAAAAAAACCCTCAAAGCATGATCCAATTTGCTCCAGCAGGGGATTACGAATAAAATACAGGTGTGGGCTGGTCCACAGTCATCCAGACTAAATGGTCCTAACCACACCTAGTAAAAGTGATGGACTTTAAAGGGTGTGAGTGGTGCAATAGCAATAGTTAGTAGCCAAGACAAAACATATATAAAAATTCAATTTTATTGATATTACATTAAAATGGTTTTATATAGTCAAAGAATACATCAAAATATACAATCAAAAATAGAAATTTCTGGCCCATTGATGAACATGGCCTGAAAGTGGATACAGCCAAGGTGGGAAGGGCTGACGCATTTCGCTGAACAACAAAAGAGGTTCAAAATCTGCTTCCTCAGAGACCCCTTTGGACTCAGAGACTTTACATATAAAGAAAGAGAAGAACAATTGTAATATATCAACATTTCAACATATACAGATACAGTCACACATCCTGAAATAGCTTCAAATTCATGCTCACCACTGGCATCTGAATTTGCATACAGACGGGTCAGGCTGATAAACGCCACAAAAGGTATGCTGCGACATCTGAGGTGGCTAATCAAAGAGGATTCCCAAGAATAACCGAGGTACCTCTAATTGAGAGGTGCTGAGTCCCATATTCAGAGGAGATAAGGCAATTCAGCCAATTTAGGCAGAGGAAGAGGAGGACAAGAGAATGGACGGTCGCCACATATGAGGACCGGGAAAGGCACTGGCAAAATCTGGGAAATACATATATGTAAAAAATATGGCATCAGTATAAGGTGAATAACAATTATAAACATTACAAAAAGCAATGTATTTTCCAGAAAGGCAGTAAGAATAAACGATGCCTTAACAATATCAGTAAGCTATCAAAAAACAGAGGGAAAAAGCCTTATAGCGTGCCTGGAACGCATAAGAGAAGGAGCCTCATGGTCCAACAGAGGAGGAGAAGGGATACCCACAGGTATCCAGATAGTGGTAGACACAAAGAGAGAGAAGAAGCCAACTAAAGTGGCTGCAGAGCCCAATATGGGCAATACTGTATATAATCCAGAAACTCCCAATCACCAAAAATAAAAAAGTAAGTAACCTGGAAGAAAGTCCCAACCAATTCTATAGGTTATAATATAATAGGGGAGAGGATGAATCCTAAACATGCCTAGATACCCAGACCACCACCCCACACCAGAGGCTCGCATAAGATAGCAAATATGCGCCTATTCTTATCAAATAGTCCAGCTTACCTTAGTATGCCCTCATTGACCAAGCTCCAGATACTAGCATACCTCCTGAATAGGAGGCAGCCGCGTCCACCACGCCGAACGCCTCCATCATTATAAGGGACTCCACCGGAAGTGGATGGAAGGATCCAGCCGTCCGTCACTTCCGGTGCAGGCGCCGTAAGGAGCGGGGCCAGCGCCGCAATCAACACAAGGAAGGTAGTCAATCACTGCCATAGCGCCGCCCTGAAGTCTGGCCTTCAGGCCGGGTCGGGAGGAGAGAAAGAATTTCCCTACCCCCGGCTGGGTGCCCGAACACCACCCCTATTGCGTTCATCGAAATGCTCCACAGCACCATACAGCGCGCATACCTGCATGCAGACCCCACACAAATAAACAGCTAAAGGACATACGGACCAATAGTATGCCCATAGCACAGTTTATAACATATCATCTTTACACTGTTTTATCAATATATACCATAATCACATAGGATTATTTTCTCCTTAACAGGAGCCTTTATTTACAGACAGTTATGCAAATCACATCCAGCAGGGGAAAAAAGCCTTTCTGATCCCCCAAAAGGCAATAAGATATTCACTGGATCGACTTTACCTATAAATGTTAGTACCCACTTATATTATGTACATTTAGGAAAGAATTCAGGCCTGTTTAAAGCAATTTACTAAGCGGGCTGAACCAGCTCTATTCCACATTTTCACAGCTCTTACTGTAAAAAACCTTTCCGTATTTGAATATTAAACCCCTTTTCCATGCGTAAAAAGTGCCCCCTTGTCCCCTTTGATGACCCTAAATTAAATAACTCACCACCAAGTTCACTATATGGACCACTTATGTACAGTTTTTATACATGGTAATCATACCCCCCCAATCTCCTCTTCTCAAGATAGAATACATTCAGTTCCTCCAATCTTTCCTCATAGCTGAGCTCCTCAATGCCTCTTATCAGTTCGGTTGCCCTTCTCTGCACTTTCTCCAGTTCCTGATATCCTTTTTGAGAACTGGTCCCCAAAACTGAACTACACATAAAATCGTACTAATGATTTGTACAGGGGTAATATAATTTCTCTCTCTCTGGAGTCCATGCCTCTCTTAACCCTCCTAGCGGTATCCCCGAGCGTGACTCGGGGTGGATTTTCTGTGCTAGGATCGGTATCCCCGAGTCACGCTCGGGGTGGATGGGCAGAGCGCGCAGCGGTGTCTTACCTTCTCCTGGCGATCCAGCGATGATCTCCCATTGCTGAGATCGCCAGCCGTCTGAGATCCCCGCCGCTCGTCCGTCCTCCGTCGGTGTGATGACTTCCTAGTTCCGTTCCCTGCAGCAGCAATGCTGCATGGGAGCGGAACTAGGGAGGGAAATTCAAACATTGAACGTTGCACAAAACACAAACACACACATAACATTTATATTATATATATATATATATATATATATATATATATATATATATATATATATATATATATATATATATATATATATATATATATATATATATATATATATATATATATATATACATACATACATACACACACACACACACACATATATATATATATATATATACAGTGGGTACAGAAAGTTTTCAGACCGCCTTAAATTTTTCACTTCGTTATATTGCAGCCATTTGCTAAAATAATTTAAGTTCATTCTTCTTCCTCATGAATGTACACATAGCACCCCATACTGACAGAAAAACACAGAATTGTTGACATTGTTGCAGATTTATTAAAAAAGAAAAACTGAAATATCACATGGTCCTAAGTATTCAGACCCTTTGCTCAGTATTTAATAGAAGCCCCCTTTTAATCTAATACAGCCAGGAGTCTTTTTGGGAAAGTGGTGTTTTTCTGTCAGTATGGGGTGCTATGTGTACATTCATGAGGAAGAAGAATGAACTTAAATGATTTTAGCAAATGGCTGCAATATAACAAACAGTGAAAAATTTAAGGGGGTCTGAATACTTTTCATACCCACTGTATATATACACACCTATATATATATATATATATATATATATATATATATATATATATATATATATATATATAATGCATGAATTATAATCTAATCAATAATATAATTTTATTATAATATATATATATATATATATATATATATTATATTCTATATTATATAATAAAATTATATTATTGATTAGATTATAATTCATGCGTTTGTGTTTCAAATTTATCACATCCGGGATGTCTACTAGAGTCTTGTTTTGGTCAGGTTTAAGTCAGTAATTACTAAGAATTGTAGGCCTATAATACATAACGCCAAATTTCCATGAAAAAAATTGTACCGCTTTTGGTACAGAATTCCTGACAGAATCATACCGCCAGGGAGGTTAATTCAAGAAAGGATGTTGCTCGATTTGGAAACCGCAGCTTGGCAATGCATGCAATTATTAACCACTTCAGCCCCGGAAGCTTTTATACCCTTAATGACCAGGCCAGCTTTTGTAATACTGAACTGCATTACTTTAACTGACAATTGCATGGTCTTGCAATGCTGTGCCCAAATAAAATTGATGTCCCTTTTTCCCACAAATAGAGCCTTACTTTTGGTGGTATTTGATCACCTCTTTGGTTTTTATTTTTTGCGCTATAAACAAAAAAGGAGTGACAATTTTGAAAAAAAACCCAAGGCAATATTTTTTCACTTTCTGCTATAAAACACATCCAATAAAAAGAATTTTAAAAAAATCTAAATTTCTTCAATAATTTAGGCAAATATGTACTGTGCTACATGTTTTTGGTAAAATAAAATCCCAATAAGCGTATATTGATTGGTTTGCACAAAAGTTATAGCGTCAGCAAACTAGTTGATATTTTTATGCCATATTATATTTATTTTTTAGTTGTTTACTAGTAATGGTGGTGATCAGTGATTTTTAGTAGGACTGCGACATTGCGGATGACAAATCAGACACCTGACACTTTTTTGGGGGACCAGTGACATTATCATAGTGAGCAATGCTAAAAATATGCACTGTTACTGTACTAATGACACTGGCAGGGAAGGAGTTAACATCAGGGGCCATTAAAGCATTAAATGTGTCCCTAAGGGGTGTTTGCTAACTGTGTGGGGATGGTCTGTCTGGGAGAAGACAGAGGTCAGTGTTCCTGTTTAGCAGGAACACAAGATCTCTATCTTCTTCCCTGACAGAACGGCGATCTGCCTTGTTTACATAGGCAGACTGCCATTCTGCTTCTCTCGGGAACGATCCGGCGGGTCCTGGTCGTACATCGCGTTCGCTGGACCTGCTGCTTGGATCCGGCCGTCTCCAATCACAACAGGAGCGGGATCACCGGCGGCATGTGCGCACGCCCCAGACCAGGAAGAAGAAGTGATGTACAGGTACCTTGCTTTATGCCGCCGGGCTGCCCTGACGCAGTATATAAGCGGTGGGTGGTCTGGAAGCGGTTAAGCTTATGATATTCTAGAACGCCCAAATCCTTCTCCACCACTGATTCCCCCAGTTGTACTCCCCCCTAGTATGTATGATGCATGCATATTCTTAGCCCCCCAAGTGCATAACTTTACATTTATCAACATTAAACCTCATCTTCCACATAGTTGCCCAATGAAACAGTACACTGAGGTCAGCTTGTAAGTTGGAGACATCCTGTAAAGAAGTTATTCCACTGCAAAGTTTGGTGTCATCTGAAAAGACTGAAATTATACTTTTAATTCCAGACCCTATATCATTTATAAATATATTAAAAAGTAAGTGTCCCAACACTGAAGCTTGGGGTACACCACTTATAATCTTAGATCATTCACAAACAGATTTATCCAAGCCTGTAGACTTTTCCTTACACATTAGCCGTGTGTGTGGAACCAAAAATTTGGGATTGTTTTCCGTTTCAATTTGGGGATAACAGTAAACCGAGCAAGAGGGTGAATCTCCCTAACAGGGGCACAGATGGCAATACAAACTGAGAGGTGTTCCAATCCCTCTCTATCCAAAAGTAAAGAAAAAAGGTTTTGCTCTTAAGTGGGGTACACACTATAAGAAAATGAGAAGTAAAATTCTGTACAAGGCACGATCGGTCTACTTTCATATAAGTGTGTACACAACTTTCGACATCCAAATTAGACTTTCTAAAGGAAAATGTTCAAAGGGATAAACTCCAAAATTTATCTTGTACGTGAACTGATGATTTTCATTTAACGTGTACTGTTTCCGTCTGAAAAATCAGTGACAGAAGACTGCGTATGATCAGAAACAATAAACAAAAAAAAAAAGCTTATGAGAATTTTTGTTCTCCTTAGTTTCAACCTGCTGTGAAACATCATAGAAAACAGAATGATCGCTGGTCCACTTTTCTTATAGTGTTTTCTGGGCTTTAGTTATCCTTTTGTTTTATATATTCTTATATTTCTTAGTAGAAAGATGATCTGACAATTGTGAACCCATTTGCTCCTAATGTGTACCTAACTGTAGAATTTGGGGCAGAGAATTATCTCAGTAAAACACTGCAGAGTTTTTCAATGCTATGGACAACCATTTTTTAAATGCCGAGCATTTCATAAAACTCACAATTTAATGTTGTTCAGATACTGCCATCTAGTGGCTGTGAATTGTTACAGGCAGTGAGACCTAGTTGAATGACAACCAACTAAAAACTAACCCATAATAATACAGCAAAATTTAAAGTGTATCTAAAATCAAAACATTATTTTTACATTATGGATAGAGTGGGAAAAAAGTTAACCCCCTTTTGGGTTTTTATTGCTGTCTTTACCTCCACACGGAAGTTTTCCCGTCTATATTTGTTCTGTTCACCATTGTCACTGAGAGTAAGTAGTGGGATATTCAAGATTTTACAGTTGTCACCACAACAGGAAGTGAGGAGAAATTTTCCAAACGCAGCACCTGTTACGGTAACAACTGTCTAACGGGACGGTTACAGACATTATCTCATTAACAAACATACACATATGCAGGGCTGTCTTTAACACAGGGCAAAAGGGGCAGCTGCCCTGGGTCCAGTCATTGTTGTGGGGCCCAAAGCAGCTGCCCCTTGAGCCCACACTGCCTCTAAATAGTTAATAAGTGGTTTTGGGAGGGCCCAAGAAAATATTTGCCCAGGGTCCAATCAATATTAACCACTTTACCACCGGAGGATTTTGCTGTCTTACGTCCAGGCCACTTTTTGCGATTCGGAACTGTGCAAATTTAACTGACAATTGCGCGGTCATGCAACGCTGTACCCAAACAAAAGTTACGTCCTTTTTTTCCCAACAAACAGAGCTTTCTTTTGATGGTATTTGATCACCTCTGCGCTTTTTGTTTTTTGCGATATTAATAAAAAAATGCGAAAATTTTGAAAAAAATAACAATATTTTTCTACTTTGACAGTTAAAAAATATCCAATATATTAAATTTTTGTCATATATTTAGGTCAAAATGTATTTAGCTACATGTCTTTGACAAATAAATTCTCAATGAGCCTATTTTTAACCGCTTTAAGACCGGAAGGTTTTACCTCATTCCTGACCAGGCCATATTTTGAGATTCGGCACTGCCTTACTTTAACGGACAATTGCGCGGTCGTGCGACACTGTACCCAAATAAAATTGATGTTCTTTTTTTCCCCACAAATAGAGCTTTCTTTTGGTGGTATTTGATCACCTTTGCGATTTATTACTTTTTGCGCTATAAACAAAAAAAGAGCGACAATTTTAAAAAAATAACAATATTTTTCACATTTTTTTATATGAAATTCCCCCCAAAAAAATGTAAAAATCTAAATTTTTAAGCATTTTAGGCCAATTTGTTTTCTGCTACATATTTGTGGTTAAAAAAAAAAAAAAAAAAAAAAAAAAAAAAAAAATCGCAATAAGCGTATTTTGATTGGTTTGCGCAAAAGTTATCGCTGCTACTAACTAAGGGAAATTTATGTCATTTTTATTGTTTTTTTTTTTAACTAGTAATGGCAGCGATCTGCGTTTTTTTTGCGGGACTGCGACATTGCGGTGGACAGATCGGACCCTTGACTGACATTTTTGACACTTTTGGGGGTACCAGTGACATTACTACAGTAATCAGTGCTATAAATAAATATGCACTGTTACTGTAAAAATGACACTGGCAGGGAAGGGGTTAACTTTTATTGGTGATCAAGGGGTTAATGTATGCCTGGTGCTTACTGACGTGTGTGGGGGAGGGGACTATGTGACACAGGCACAGATCGCAGGTTCAGCTATGCTGAATCCTGCAATCTGTCCCTGAATGTCACTTAGGAGATCTGCCCGCTTTGTTTACACAAGCGGGCGGATCTCCACACTCGATCCCCGACGATCGGGGAAGAGCGGCGGTGATCACCGCTGCTCCTCCCCTGGCCCGACTCCCGCTGTGACTGAAAACAGCGGGAGCGAGCCGCCCACAAGGGGAGGAGTCCAGCGCCCTAGGTCTACGTCGCTAGACGATATCTAGCCACTTTGCCGCAGTATGGTCAACGTGACCGGTCGGCAAGTTGTTAAAGACGGCCCTGCACATATGTGTGATTGTATTGGCAGTTGATAGATTCTCTTTATAGAAACATTGAGGATCTATTTGAAGTGGAGGGAGGTGGAATGCAGCACCTCCACAGTGCTGTAAAAGTGATAATTAGCGAAAGGTTTAAACCTTTTTTAGCTTGTTTTTTGTTTTCTGTGACCCATTGGGAAGATGTCCCTTTACTTCCCGTTATTTTCAAATTTCCTATCACTTTCTGTCTCATTCATAATGGTCACCAGGACAAATAGAGTAAATCTTCCCGGTGGGGACATAGACAGCAATAAAAATTGAAAAGGGTTCTAATCCTTGCCTATTCTATATAAAACCAAAGAAAAAAGTTTTGTCTATACAAACACACTTAGGCTACGCATTTACCAAAGGCACATTTTGCCTTTGGTAAATGCGTAGTGTTTATGCGCAGTTATGCGCCATACGGAAAGGGCAAACCATTCATTTCAATGGGCTGCCTACTCGCAACATAGGTATCAAAATGTATATTTTTTAACAGCGTGTCTTTCCATGTTTGAAATTCATTTTTTTCATGATAAACACCCATCTTTTTTTGGGGTGCCATTAACAGTGAATAACAATGCAAGCTTTACAGTTATTTTTCCCACATTTGATAAACCGTGCAGTTTTACGTGCAATCACGAAAACGTCAAAGTGAGAATGCAGCATTTGAGGCTGGGTTTATTTATATCATTCTGTATGCATTTTTCTGTAGATATGCGTTTATGTGTTCTGCATTCATTTTTGTGTTAGGTTCTGTCAGCCAATTAAATCAATTTTCAACTGCCACAGTATTTCTTATTAGGGGGAAGCTTAGAGGAGGTAAACATACTGGATCCACCAAGTATTCATGAATAAGAGAACAGAGAGGACAACAATTCTTTTTTTTTTGCATTTTGGATAGAGCAAGGCAGGGTTATAACACCTGTCAGATTTTTTTCTGCCATCCCATTGCGGAGATTTCCCTTCACTTCCTGTCCAATAGCGAAACAGGAAGTGAGAGGAAATCCTTGCAAATTAGGGGTTTTCCTTAGGGACCCCCAGGTTACCAGAACTAGTGTCCCCATTGGAAGATTTCCCCTCTATTACTTTTCTGGGGACAACCCAAAATTTGGGATTTTTTTTACTTTCACTTTCAATAATAGTGGTAAACAGGACATACAGTATCTCACAAAAGTGAGTACATCCCTCACATTTTTGTAAATATTTTATAATATCTTTTCATGTGACACACTGAAGAAATGACACTTTGCTACAATGTAAAGTAGTGAGTGTACAGCTTGTATAACAGTGTAAATTTTCTGTCCCCCTCAAAATAACTCAACACATAGCCATTAATGTCTAAACCGCTGGCAACAAAAGTGAGTACACCCCTAAGTCAAAATGTGCAAATTGGGCCCAAAGTGTCAATATTTTGTGTGGCCACCATTATTTTGCAGCACTGACTTAACCCTCTTGGGCATGGAGTTCACCAGAGCTTTACAGGTTGCCACTGGAGTCCTCTTCCACTCTTCCATGAGAACATCACTGAGCTGGTGGATGTTAGAGACCTTGGGCTCCTCCACTTTCTGTTTGAGGATGCCCCTCAGATGCTCAATAGGGTTTAGGTCTGGAGACATGCTTGGCCAGTCCATCACCTTTACCCTCAGCTTCTTTAGCAAGGCAGTGGTTGTCTTGGAGGTGTGTTTGGGGACGTTATGTTGGAATACTGCCCTGCGGCCCAGTCTCTGAAGTGAGGAGATCATGCTCTGCTTCAGTATGTCACAGTACATGTTGGCATTCTTGGCTCCCTCAATGAACTGTAGCTCCCCAGTGCCGGCAGCACTCATGCAGCCCCAGACCATGAGACTCCCACCACCATGCCTGACTGTAGGCAAGACACACTTGTCTTTGTACTCCTCACCTGGTTGCCAACACACACGCTTGACACCATCTGAACCAAATAAGTTTATCTTGGTCTCATCAGACCACAGGACATTGTTCCAGTAATCCATGTCCTTAGTCTGCTTGTCTTCAGAAAACTGTTTGCGGGCTTTCTTGTGCATTATCTTTAGAAGAGGATTCCTTCTGGGATGACAGCCATGTAGACCAATGTGATGCAGTGTGCTGCGAATGGTCAGAGCACTGACAGGCTGACCCCCCCACCCCTTCAACCTCTGCAGCAGTGCTGGCAGCACTCATAAGTCTATTTCCCAAAGACACCCTCTGGATATGACGCTGAGCGCATGCACTCAACTTCTTTGGTCAACCATGACAAGGCCCGTTCTGAGTGGAACCTGTCCTGTTAAACCGCTGTATGGTATTGGCCACCGTGCTGCAGTTCCGTTTCAGGGTCTTGCCAATCTTCTTATAGCCTAGGCCAGGGCTCAAAATGTAAAGTCCTGAGCTACTAGCCAGGCCTTAAGGGTTACTCGCCACCAGTTGCCCCACCCAACTCCTACCCTGCCCCTCCCCTAATTCCATCCCTAAACACGCCCTCATAAATTATCTCATAAAATTACACTGTTAAATGTTTTTGCATTAATGCAGAAGTTACAAAAATAAATACTAATAACAACGTTTTCAGTGCCCATCAGTGCAGCCTAATCAGTGCCCATCAAGGGTCTGGAACCCCCAAATCCCCCTGCTAGTATTCCCCCCCCCCCCAAATTTCATCTCCTAGAACAAATCCTACCCGTCAAATCCTCCCCCCATCAAAATTTTCCCCCTAGCACAAAAAAACCCCATTATTCCTACTGGCACAACCCCCCCCCCAATACCCCTTTTTAACAGCCCCAAGACTTCCTGTTCTGGCACAAATCCATCGCCCCACCCCATTCCAATAATCTCTACAAGGACAATCCCCAAATCCCCACTCCTGGCACAAATCCTCACCCCCCCCCCCCCAGCACGAATCACTCCTCCTAGCACCCTCCCCCCCAATTCCCCTGCTAGAAGAAATCTTATATTGTCACCTCTCAAATTTCCCATCCCAGCACAACCCCCTCCCCCCCCCCATATCGATCCCACCTAGAAGTAATCTTCTCCCCACCCCTCCTAGTACAAATACTTTTTGTTGATTGTCCTTGGGGGGGGGGGGGGAAATAAGAGAATTTGTAGCAGGAGGGGTGGGTAGAAGATGATTACTTCTAGGTGGAATCAATATGGGAGGGGGGGACTGTGCTGAGATGGGGGGGTTGTGCTAGGAGGGGGGGACTGTGCTGAGATGGGGGGGTTGTGCTAGGAGGGGGGGACTGTGCTGAGATGGGGGTTTGTGCTAGGAGGGGGGGATTGTGCTGAGATGGGGGGAGGGTTGTGCTGAGATGGGGGGTTGTGCTAGGAGGGGGGGATTGTGCTGAGATGGGGGGGTTGTGCTAGGAGGGAGGGGGGATTGTGCTGAGATGGGGGGTTGTACTAGGAGGGAGGGGGGATTGTGCTGAGATGGGGGGGTTGTGCTAGGAGGGAGGGGGGGATTGTGCTGAGATGGGGGGGTTGTGCTAGGAGGGGGGACTGTGCTGAGATGGGGGGTTGTGCTAGGAGGGGGGGATTGTGCTGAGATGGGAATTTGGGAGGTGACAGGATAAGATTTGTACCCCAGTGTAGTTCTCCCTTTCCTCCAGCATGCAGACCTCAGATACAGCGCAGCACATCGCTCTGTGATCCTCCTCTTCATATGTCAGAGCGGAGGAGGAGCCTAAGAGAAGCCTATTCCTAAAGCTTTGCACGGACAGCTGGCGGGAGAGATGCGGCTGCAGAAGGGGAAGAAGATTGTGGCTCAGGAATGACACTGGATGTCAGATGGGACTATACAGAGTTTGTTACCCGCCCCCTTTCCACATTGCTTGCTTTGACTCGGAGGATAGGGGATAACAAACTCTGTATAGTCCGGATCTGACATCCAGTGTCATTCCTGAGCCGCAATCTTCTTCCCCTTCTGCAGCCGCATCTCTCCCGCCAGCTGTCCGTGCAAAGCTTTAGGAATTAATTCTCTTCTCCTCCGCTCCACCTCCACTCTGACTCTTTAAGGGGAGAAGTCCCGATCTGATGTCTGCTATACTGACGAGAGAGAGAGAGAGAGAGAGAGAGAGAGAGACAGAGAGAGAGAGAGACAGAGAGAGACAGAGACAGAGACAGAGAGAGACAGAGACAGAGAGAGAGAGAGACAGAGACAGAGAGAGACAGAGACAGAGACAGAGAGAGACAGAGACAGAGAGAGACAGAGACAGAGAGAGACAGAGACAGAGAGAGACAGAGAGAGACAGAGAGAGAGAGAGACAGAGACAGAGACAGAGACAGAGACAGAGACAGAGAGAGACAGAGAGAGACAGAGAGAGACAGAGACAGAGACAGAGACAGAGAGAGACAGAGAGAGACAGAGAGACAGAGAGACAGAGAGACAGAGAGACAGAGAGACAGAGAGACAGAGAGAGAACATCCCGCTCTCTCCTGTCACTAGTCACAGAAACACTCCTGGCAGCGCCCCCTCCACCTCCCATGACACAGCCATCCATCCATCCCACCCTCCCTTGTACCGGCTCGCCTTAACATGAGATGATCAGCTTGACCCCCTCCATCAGTACTGCTGGCCGGATAATGTCAGCGGCGGATCATCCCGCTGTAACAGCTTTAATTGTAATTGCCGGGCGCTCGCCGACATACACAGTCCCGCCTCCTAGCCCGGCTTCTTTGATAGACGTCACACGTCCTGGTTGGCCAGGTGTTCTGTCTATGAAAGAAGCCGGGCTAGGAGGCGGGACTGTGTATGTCGGCGAGCGCCCGGCAATTACAATTAAAGCTGTTACAGCGGGATGATCCGCCGCTGACATTATCCAATCCTTCGGCCGGCTTTCCTCTCCTCTCTTCCCCTGACCGGAGCTCGCCCTACATAATTTTCCACTTGCAAAATGCGAGTAGGCGAGTGGAAAATTTGAGGGCTGGCCTAGGCCATCTTTATGTAGAGCAACAATTCTTTTTTTCAGATCTTTAGAAAGTTCTTTGCCCTCAGGTGCCATGTTAGATTTCCAGTGACCAGTATGAAAAAATGAGAGCGATAACCTCAAATTTAACACACCTTCTCCCCATTCACACCTGAGACCTTGTAACACTAACGAGTCACATGACATCGGGGAGGGAAAATGGCTAATTGGGCCCAATTTGGACATTGTCACTTAGGGGTGTACTCACTTTTGTTTCCAGCGGTTTAGACATTAAGACCCCGTTCACACTGGGGCGAGCCGACTTGCGGTGGCGACCTGTGAAGTCGCGGTGCGCAGCTCGCACCGCGACCTCGGAGCGGCCGGCAAGGACTTCATATCATTGAAGTCAATGCAGGTCGCTCCAGGTCGCCCCAAAGAAGCTCCGGACCCATTTTCTAAGTCAGAGCAACTTGTGTCGCTCCTATTAGAACGGGTCCACAGCTACTCTATGACAGGCGACCTACGGCGACTTGTCAGGCGACCAGGTCGCCTGACAGGTTGCCCCAGTGTGAACAGGGTATCATGGCTGTGTGTTGAGTTATTTTGAAGGGACAGCAAATTTACACCGTTATACAAGCTGTACACTCATTACTTTACATTGTAGCAAAGTGTCATTTCTTCAGTGTTGTCACATGAAAAGAGATGATAAAATATTTATAAAAAAATGTGAGGGGTGTACTCATTTTTGTAAAATACTGTATAGAGAGGGTGAATCTCCCTAAAAACTGACAAGCATTCTAATCCCTCTCCTCTCTGTCCAAAACTAGAAAGAAATTGCCTTTAGTTATACTTAAAGCCCAAAAACATTCATTATATTGCAGTTTACCAATTCATAAATGTAATTCAAAAATGTGATGGCTGGTTTAGTTTTCTGATTTTTAGGCTTTTTCCCGTTTTTTCACCTGGTGATCTGGCCAGTAAGTCTTATTTTACAACTTCCTTTAATCCCTTCAGCCCCTGAATGTTTAATCTTTTAATGACTAGGCAATTTTTTGCAATACGGCACTGCATTACTTTAACTGACAGTTGCGCAGTCGTGCAACGCTGTACCCAAATAAAATGTATATGCTTAGCAGAAACACACGATCACTGCCTTCCCCTGTCACAGAACGGTGATCTGCCTTGTTTATATAGGCAGATCGCCATGCTGCCTGTCTCCTGAACAATTGGCAGGTCGCAGCAGGAGCGGGTCTCTGGCGGCACACGTGCGTGCCCCAGATCCCGGAAGTGCAGAATCACGTACAGGTACGTGATTCTGCCCATAGCGGCCACCCTGCTGCAGTAAATGTACATGAGGCTGTCTGCATCTGGTTAACAGACCAAGCTGTCCAGACAAAGTAGCAGTTACATGGATGAGACAAACCATTAAAAACTACTAAGGGAACTTACAATGGTTATTTTTTATTCATTTATCTAAAACCTTTAACCCAGAAGGAATAAGAACTGTTTCTGTGACTTTTTGAAAAGTGTTAGTTGGAGTTCAGCTTTAAAAGAGAAGTATAGGATTTTGAAAAAAAAAAAAAAAGATACCTTATCAATCTGAGGCTGCATCTGCCCCCTGCCGCCTCTTTACTGAGACCTCTGATCGCTCAGTTCTCAACATTTTGTGATCAGAGAGCCGGGAACTATCAGTCACTGCTCTCCCCCCACCGCACTCTTCGGAGCGCAGGGCTGTGGAGGAGGCATGGGGAGCTGGTTTAGGCTCTCAGTGGGTCACTGAGAGGCTGAGCCATCTATCAAGGCTTCTGGGCAGATACCAATTATTTGGTCAGGATCTTTTCAGAGCCTGGACCAGCTCTGTGCAGGGCTGGTGCTAGACCAGCTACTTGCAACATCCCCCCCCCCCCAAAAAAAAAAAAAAACTTCAACATTTTTTTAAAACAGTAGGATATATTACAACAGCCTCTAGGCCAAGTGACATGGCCCTGCCTTATATCACCTGATATCCATGATGTTTCTCTGGACACTGCACTTTGTGTCATGCCCAGAAGGGGTCTGGCGGTGTGCCAAACTGGAATAGCAGAAACCTTGGTCTCTCTGTATGTCCTGAGTGCCAAGCCCTAACATTGGATCTCACATCCTGGGCCGGTTGTGGGGAGTGCCAGGCCTTCCTTTTTAAAGATGCTCCGAGTCGGATTACCAGGTACCCTGCCAAGACACAATGCACTGTGGACCATTGCGGCTAAAGTCACCACCATGGCAGACATAGTACAGGAGATGGTCAGAGACAGCAGACATACTAGAGGAGATGGTCAGAGACAGCAGACATACTAGAGGAGATGGTCAGAGACTGCAGACATACTACAGGAGATGGTCAGAGACTGCAGACATACTACAGGAGATGGTCAGAGACTGCAGACATACTACAGGAGATGGTCAGAGACTGCAGACATACTACAGGAGACGGTCAGAGACTGCAGACATACTACAGGAGACGGTCAGAGACTGCAGACAGACTACAGGAGACGGTCAGAGACTGCAGACATACTACAGGAGACGGTCAGAGACTGCAGACATAGTACAGGAGACGGTCAGAGACTGCAGACATAGTACAGGAGACGGTCAGAGACTGCAGACATACTACAGGAGACGGTCAGAGACTGCAGACATACTACAGGAGACGGTCAGAGACTGCAGACATACTACAGGAGACGGTCAGAGACTGCAGACATACTACAGGAGACGGTCAGAGACTGCAGACATACTACAGGAGATGGTCAGAGACTGCAGACATACTACAGGAGATAGTCAGAGACTGCAGGCATAGTACAGGAGATAGTCAGAGACTGCAGGCATACTACAGGAGATGGTCAGAGACTGCAGACATACTACAGGAGATGGTCAGAGACTGCAGACATACTACAGGAGATGGTCAGAGACTGCAGACATACTACAGGAGATAGTCGGAGACTGCAGACATACTACAGGAGATAGTCGGAGACTGCAGGCATACTACAGGAGATAGTCGGAGACTACAGACATACTACAGGAGATGGTCAGAGACTGCAGACATACTACAGGAGATGGTCAGAGACTGCAGACATACTACAGGAGATGGTCAGAGACTGCAGACATACTACAGGAGATGGTCAGAGACTGCAGACATACTACAGGAGATGGTCAGAGACTGCAGACATACTACAGGAGATGGTCAGAGACTGCAGACATACTACAGGAGATGGTCAGAGACTGCAGACATACTACAGGAGATGGTCAGAGACTGCAGACATACTACAGGAGATGGTCAGAGACTGCAGACATACTACAGGAGATGGTCAGAGACTGCAGACATACTACAGGAGATCGTCAGACTGCAGGCATACTACAGGAGATAGTCGGAGACTGCAGACATACTACAGGAGATAGTCGGAGACTGCAGACATACTACAGGAGATAGTCGGAGACTGCAGACATACTACAGGAGATGGTCAGAGACTGCAGACATACTACAGGAGATGGTCAGAGACTGCAGACATACTACAGGAGATCGTCAGACTGCAGGCATACTACAGGAGATAGTCGGAGACTACAGACATACTACAGGAGATGGTCAGAGACTGCAGACATACTACAGGAGATGGTCAGAGACTGCAGACATACTACAGGAGATGGTCAGAGACTGCAGACATACTACAGGAGATCGTCAGACTGCAGGCATACTACAGGAGATAGTCGGAGACTACAGACATACTACAGGAGATAGTCGGAGACTACAGACATACTACAGGAGATGGTCAGAGACTGCAGACCTACTACAGGAGATGGTCAGAGACTGCAGACCTACTACAGGAGATGGTCAGAGACTGCAGACATACTACAGGAGATCGTCAGAGACTGCAGACATACTACAGGAGATGGTCAGAGACTGCAGACATACTACAGGAGATGGTCAGAGACTGCAGACATGATACAGGAGATGGTCAGAGACTGCAGACATACTACAGGAGATGGTCAGAGACTGCAGACATACTACAGGAGATGGTCAGAGACTGCAGACATACTACAGGAGATCGTCAGAGACTGCAGACATACTACAGGAGATCGTCAGAGACTGCAGACATACTACAGGAGATCGTCAGAGACTGCAGACATACTACAGGAGATCGTCAGAGACTGCAGACATACTACAGGAGATCGTCAGAGACTGCAGACATACTACAGGAGATCGTCAGAGACTGCAGACATACTACAGGAGATCGTCAGAGACTGCAGACATACTACAGGAGATCGTCAGAGACTGCAGACATACTACAGGAGATGAGATAAGAAATAATTACATGGGGACACAGACAAGAACACAATCGAAGTACAGCAAGGCAGGGGTTGATCCTTTGACAATGTTTTTATGGCTGTTTCTGTGCCAGGGTCAGGAATTGGGGGGGGGGGGGGGTCTCCTTCCAGTGGTGTCACAAAAACAGGAAGTCTCCCTCCAGTGGCTCACATGGAAAGGAATTGATGGGAAAACTCTTTCCATTGGTATCACAGAAATACAAAGTGAGGGGAAGACTTCTTCCAGTGGTGTCACAGAAACAGGAAGTGAGGTGAAGTCTTCCTCCAGTCACAGTACAGGAATCTCCGTCTGGTGGGATCACGTGATAGGAAGTAAGGACCAGACAGACTTCTCTCCACTCTATCTAGAATACAATAATATAAAAGGTTGACTGTTAGGCTGTGATGATGACATGCTGAGCCCTGTGCTTCTACAGCACCTCCCCCTGCATGTTTTCTCTGTTTTATGGGGGGGTCAGGAGGATTAATGGCATGGGACCTCCTGCTAAAACAGCAATCATATCCTCAGATCCCCCCCATACCTGTCTGGTGCACACAGCCACAGAAAACCCGACATTCAACTTTATTTGTCCACCTATCTGTCTGCACACAACCGACACACCGCCCCTACCGGTTGAATAGGACCGAACAACCACCGCCTGACAGCACAAAGCTCGATACGGCTATAATGAAACCACTTGAGTTGTCTCCTGGGTGAATGTCCTAGCTGCACCCTCATAAGGCTGCCCTGCTCTTCACTACCTCCCTGGGACTTGTTGCTGGGTAGTCTAAGCAATTTCCAGTCACAGCCTCTGGATGAATTGTTTGGTCACTGCTATGTACTGTAGCGGGAGTGGCGATCAGTAGCACTAGCTCAACCCACCTATGTAAGTTCCGGTGTACTGCCGAATAATTCAACCATAGACGTCACTTCCGCCACGAGTACCCGCTTCCTCTCCCGGCCGCTGACGTCACATCCATTCCTGGCGGTGGCCGCTGATTGGATCGTTCCTCGTACACTCTGAGCAGAGATGGCAGCGGCGGCGGTGGTCCGGTTACTGGGGAGTTCTCGATGTGTTGTGGCCGGTTCCCGGGCCTGGCTGTGCGGTGTGCAGCGGACTAGGAGCTGGCTGGAGCCCAGGGCGGCCCGCCTGTACAGGTAAGTGTCCCGCAGGGGGGCCCCTGAGTGACCTCTATTGTGTGTGGTGTTGGGGGCTCCTGTCAGTGTGTGGGGAGTAATGCGGGCTGCTCTGACCTGTGTCAGTGTGATCAGCCATAACATTATGACCACTGACAGGGAAGGTGAATACTATTAATTATCTCTTTCCAATGGCATCTGAAAGTTTGTGGGATCTGTTAGCAGTAAGTGAACATGTTTTCTCTGAAGTTGAGGTAATGAAAGCAGGAAAAAATGGGAAGTGTAGGGATGTGAGTGTGACAAGGGATTGGTTGTGATGGGTAGAGGATTGGGTCCGAGCAACTCCAATACTGCAGCTCTTGTGGGATATTCCCAGTCTGCAGAGGTCAGGATCGGCCAAAAGTGGTCCAAGGAAGGAAAATCCATTGGACCAGCAACTGGGTCATGGGTGGTTTAGGCTCATTGATGGACCCGGGGGGCCAAGAAAGGTCTCGGAAAATGCACATAATTAGCAGCACACCAGGGATCGTCAATTACGTCCAAATCTTCATTGAAGAATGATCACAGAAGTGCAACATTTCAGAGCCACGCAGCACCCCTTCATCAAGCTGGTGATCTGCGGTGTGCTGGCGTTTGGGCGATCTGTGGAGCGCTGGCGATGGGCGATCTGTGGAGCGCTGGCGATGGGCGATCTGTGGAGCGCTGGCGATGGGCGATCTGTGGAGCGCTGGCGATGGGCGATCTGTGGAGCGCTGGCGATGGGCGATCTGTGGAGCGCTGGCGATGGGCGATCTGTGGAGCGCTGGCGATGGGCGATCTGTGGAGCGCTGGGCGATCTGTGGAGCGATGGGCGATCTGTGGAGCGCTGGGCGATCTGTGGAGCGCTGGGCGCTGGCGATGGGCGATCTGTGGTGTGCTGGCGTTTGGGCGATCTGTGGAGTGCTGGCGTTTGGGCGATCTGTGGTGTGCTGGCGTTTGGGCGATCTGTGGTGTGCTGGCGTTTGGGCGATCTGTGGTGTGCTGGCGTTTGGGCGATCTGTGGTGTGCTGGCGTTTGGGCGATCTGTGGAGTGCTGGCGTTTGGGCGATCTGTGGAGTGCTGGCGTTTGGGCGATCTGTGGAGTGCTGGCGTTTGGGCGATCTGTGGAGTGCTGGCGTTTGGGCGATCTGTGGAGTGCTGGCGTTTGGGCGATCTGTGGAGTGCTGGCGTTTGGGCGATCTGTGGAGTGCTGGCGTTTGGGCGATCTGTGGAGTGCTGGCGATGGGCGATCTGTGGAGTGCTGGCGTTTGGGCGATCTGTGGAGCGCTGGCGATGGGCGATCTGTGGAGCGCTGGCGATGGGCGATCTGTGGAGCGCTGGCGATGGGCGATCTGTGGAGCGCTGGCGATGGGCGATCTGTGGAGCGCTGGCGATGGGCGATCTGTGGAGCGATGGGCGATCTGTGGAGCGATGGGCGATCTGTGGAGCGCTGGGCGATCTGTGGAGCGCTGGGCGCTGGCGATGGGCGATCTGTGGTGTGCTGGCGTTTGGGCGATCTGTGGAGTGCTGGCGTTTGGGCGATCTGTGGTGTGCTGGCGTTTGGGCGATCTGTGGTGTGCTGGCGTTTGGGCGATCTGTGGTGTGCTGGCGTTTGGGCGATCTGTGGTGTGCTGGCGTTTGGGCGATCTGTGGTGTGCTGGCGTTTGGGCGATCTGTGGAGTGCTGGCGTTTGGGCGATCTGTGGAGTGCTGGCGTTTGGGCGATCTGTGGAGTGCTGGCGTTTGGGCGATCTGTGGAGTGCTGGCGTTTGGGCGATCTGTGGAGTGCTGGCGTTTGGGCGATCTGTGGAGTGCTGGCGTTTGGGCGATCTGTGGAGTGCTGGCGTTTGGGCGATCTGTGGAGTGCTGGCGTTTGGGCGATCTGTGGAGTGCTGGCGATGGGCGATCTGTGGAGTGCTGGCGTTTGGGCGATCTGTGGAGTGCTGGCGTTTGGGCGATCTGTGGAGTGCTGGCGTTTGGGCGATCTGTGGAGTGCTGGCGTTTGGGCGATCTGTGGAGTGCTGGCGTTTGGGCGATCTGTGGAGTGCTGGCGCTTGGGCGATCTGTGGAGTGCTGGCGTTTGGGAGATCTGCGGTGTGCTGGTGAATATATGCATTTGTTCTGTGATGTTTCCAGTTGTTTTTGCAGCACCTGTTTTTACCAAAGCCTTATCCAGTAAAGTGTGTGATGAGGAATATCGATACTATGTTAGAACACACAGCGCATCAGTTTGTTTATGTATGGGGCTATGTATCTGCAGAGTGGTCAGGGTGCCCATGCTGTCCCGTACCTACAATGGGCACGTGAGCATCACAACTGGACCTCAGGAGTAATGGAAGAAGGTGGTTTGCTCTGAAGAATTCAAGAATGGTTGGTTTGTGGAGGTATTGACTTGGCCTCCAGATTCTCAAGATCTCGAATAAAGCATCTGTGGGATGTGCTGGAAAAACAAGTCTGATCCACGGAGATCCCCACCTTGCAACTGACAGGACCTAAAAACATCTACTGATGTCTTGGTGCCAGATACCCCAGCATACTTTCAGAGGTCTGGTGGAGTCCAGGCCTCAATGAGTTATAGTGGGTGGTCATAATGTGATGACTGATTGGTGTATATGAGGGATCAGGCTGATGTATACAGCTATGGTTCCTCTATGTCCTCCTTCCTTGTATACAGTTCAGGTTCCTCAGTGTGTCTGTGTCACATGTTGGTGATAGAGCTGTCAGTACAGCAGATGGTAGTAATGATGATCAGTCCCTGAAGAGATCTCTGTCCTTCCTTCTCTGGGTTCTCAGAGATCGCTGTGCAGGTCACCTCCATTTGCACTTCTCTAGTGTTTTCAGGAGATTTTGGCGCTTTTCTTTTTCCTTTTTTTTTTTTTTTTTTGGACTTTTTCAAGCTTCAAGTGACACGGCACCCAGGTGAGTGCAAGCTCCATACAATGGAATGGGAAACTATATGCTGAGTGTTCGAGCACTTCAAGAAACTCAATTCAAATAAGTGTGGGGTGAGTGTATGGCAGGGGTCTCAAACTGTTGGCCCTCCAGCTGTAGCCGAACTAAAAGTCCCATCATGCCTCTGCCTATGGGAGTCATGCTTGTAACTGTCAGCCTTGCAATGCTTCATGGGAATTGTGGTCCTGGAACAGCTGGAGGGCCACCAGGTTGAGACCCCTGGTGTATGAAAGTCTTTCTTATTGGCTGACTTTTGTTCTGGTAAATATACCAATGAAGGTGTTGTGTTGTGCGAAAAAAAAAAAAAAAAAACTAGCTGCTCGTCCAGCCATCTATCAATACCACATCCCAAACTTGATTGGAGACACCTAAGAGTGGACTTTTGAGGTGCCGAAGAATTACAACTATACAGGTACATCTAATAAATTAGAATATCAAAAAATTAATTTATTTCAGTCATTCAATTCAAAAACTGAAACTCCTCATTTATTTTATATAGATGTATTACACGCAGAGTGACTCGTCCCAATCTGACAGTGGTGGTGTCACCGCCCCCTCCCCCAAAACTCATACTGTGTTCCAAAAGCCACATCTGCAACCTCTCAGATAAATTGGGAGCAGCGGATGTGTCACAATTGACATGAATGGGACTGCCTGCATGGGGGTACAAGAAGCATTTCTCCACCCTGTGTGGGCACCCATGTGAATGAGGCCTAAGGGTCCTTTCACACGAACGATCAGATCCTCCTGTCACTTTTTTTAGGCGGACCTGATCGGATGCTCCATGCATCCCTATGGTGCAGCGTATGTCAGCGGAGACATCTATCCGATCCGATCCTGTCCGTGAAATCTGGATGGATGGAAACCCTATTTTCCATCTGTCCAGCGGATCGGATGAGAACAGACAGGCGGTCCGTTCTCATCCGATTCCCCCAAAGAGGACATCAGGGATCTGATAGCTCCATCTCCGCACACAGAGTAGAGATGGAGCTGCCGTCCGTCTGCTCAGTGGGGATCTGCGGATCGATCCCCGCTAAGCAGAACGCAGTTCGCCGGCGGATGTGGACAGTGTGAAAGGACCCAAAGTCTTTTTTATTTTATATAATTCCTTTTTAATGATCTAAAGCTTTGTACTTTTTATATGAATGCAGGTGCATCCCATAAAATTAGAATATCATCAAAAAGGTAATTGTATTTCAGTTATTCAATTTAAAAAGTAAAACTCATTTATTTTATATAGATGTGTTACCTCACAGAGTGATATATTTCAAGCATTTCTTTTAATTTTGATGATCATGGTTATGATTACAGGTAGTGAAAACCCCCAAATTCAGTATCTCAGAAAATGAGAATATTACATAAGACCAATTAACAAAAAAAATAATTTTTAATACAGAATTGTTGGCTTACTGAAAAGTATGAACTCAATACTTGGTCAGGGCTCCTTTTACATGAATTACTGCATCAATGCGGTGTGGCATGGAGGTGATTAGCCTGTGGCACTGCTGAGGTGTTATGGAAGCCCCGGTTGCTTTGATAGCAGCCTTCATCTTGTCTGCATTGTTGGGTCTGGTGTCTCTCATCATCCTTTTTGACAATACCCTACAGATTCTCTATGGGGTTTAGGTCAGGTGAGTTTGCTGGCCAATCAATCACAAAGTAGGGCTGGGCGATATGGCTGAAAACTGTATCACGATATCAGTGTTTCATATCGGTCGATATCGATAATTATTGATATTTTTTTATTACCCATTTAAAATAAGGACCAGGAGAAAAATGTTACATTTAAACATTTTTATTTTAAACTTAACCTTCCTCTGATCATAATCCCCTCAGTTCTTAAGACGGAGGACTGAGGAGGAGAAGCGCTGTATATGTGTGTCTGACTATGACGGACCACCGCTGCGCCTGGATGTGACGTCAGCTGCCGGGAGAGGAAACGGGCGGTGCGTCTGTACAGGCCAGGGGCTGTGATAGGATAGTACCTATCCTATCACAGCCCCTGGCCTGTACAGACACACCGCCCGCTTCCTCTCCCGGCAGCTGACTGACGTCACATCCAGGCCGGGGAGTTCTCTGTACCTATCACAGCGCGCCGCAGCCCCTGTACAGACGCACCGCCCGCAGCTGACGTCACATGCAGGCGCGGCGGTGGTCCGTTACTGGGGAGTTCGGTTCCTGTGCGGCGGACTACGAGCTGGCTGGAGCCCCAGGGTGTGTGTAGTTACGCGGGGGCTGGCTGCACAAGCGGAAAAAGGCGAAAAAAAACATAGTACTTTCAAGTTCTAATATTGAACGTTTTATCGTTCAATTTTTTTATTGCTATCGATCACGTGACTATCACGATACATATCGGTATCGTTTTATCGCCCAGCCCTATCACAAAGATACCATGATCATTAAACCAGGTACAGGCGGTCCCCAGGTTACAAACATCTGACTTAAACGACTCCTACTTACAAATGGAAGGCGACAACAGGAAGTGAGGAGAAATCTACTCCTAGGAAGGGAAATTCATTCCTGTAAGAGTTGTTATGGGAAAAAGGTGTCTCCACTGAAGCTTTATCACTAATCCTTGTTTCCACGACAACCCAAAATTTTCAAAATCCAATTGTCATAGGGACAGAAAGTGAGGTGAAATCTTCTGAACGGGGGGTACAGACAGAAAAACAAATGGAAGAGGGGTGTTACCCTTCCCCATGCTATCTAAAAAAATATTTTGGCTGGGGCTGCATTTAAAAAATGTTCCTGTTCCGACTTGCATACAAATTAGACTTCAGAACAAACTTACAGTCCCTATCTTGTTTGGAACACAGGGACCACCTGTATTGGTACATTTGGCAGTGTGGGCAGGTGCCAAGTCCTGCTGGAAAATGAAATCGGCATCTCCATAAAGCTGGTCAGCAGAGGGAAGCATGAAGTGCTCTAGAGGTTCATAGTAAAAGGCTGCACTGACTTTGGACTTGATAATTGGACCAACACCAGCAGATGACATGGCTCCCCAAATCATGACTGACTGTGGAATCTTCATGTAACTTGGATTCTGTGCCCTCCACTCTTCCTCCAGACTCTGGACCTTTGATTTCCAAATGACATCTACATTTCCCACAGTCCATGATGGTTTTTTGCACATGAGCCCACCAAGAATACTGTAAACCGCATTTGTAGAGAGACTTTTCTCAGTAGTTTAAGGGCTTGGTTAGGAATCGGATGAAGTATTATAACATTGAGTGCATTTGAAGAACAGGGGAATTGTAAACTTTAATAGGCAGATTATAGATGGCAAATCCTTTCTCAGAAATAGGTTTGTATAGTACACATGTGCTGCACAATATACATAGGTTACAGTCTGATCTCGCTCCTTAATCAGATTATGTAACCCTCATGTGATTAGATCTGCATGCCTTCTGTACAAAACAGTGTAAAATATTTAAGCTCCAAATAATTGTTGCCAGTTAGACCGGTTTGAACAGGTTCATATGATCAGTTAAGTGGTAGCTTAGACCAGATCTATAGGATTATATGGGTGTTCATATCATCATAGGATATTCATTCTGTAGAATACTGAGAGTAATAAAAGTGCATCGAATATCTAGACAAGTAATATTAGAGCCACCCCATATTCTCACAGCACAGCTGATGTCTGCCATGTTCACCTGTAGTTCTTTTTCAGAGATGTGACCTGTTATGGCTTTCTGAGTCTGCAGAACTAAAAATTCTATCCTCCTCCTCTACATTTTAGTTAAAGATGAAGTAAACCCTCCTCTGACACTTGTACCTATAGGTAAGCCTATGATAAGGCTTACCTATAGGTACTGTAATTATCAACTAAACATGCACCGTTTAGGAGATATTTACCTTACATGCAGCCAGTGACGTCACTGGCGCATGCGCTCTGAAGGAACGGCCGCTGGTGCCGTTTCTTCAGAGCCCCGTGCCCTGACTGTCGGCTCCCGCGCGCGGGAGTGACGTCACCGCGGCTCCGGCCAATCAAATGGCCGATGCCGCGATCCCGGAAAACGGGCGTCTGGACATGTCTCCCGTCATACAGGTGAGCGGACGGCACGGCGGGGGCTCATTCTAAGGTAAGTATTTCATAATGAGCTAGTATGCGATGCATACTAGCTCATTATGTGTTTCTCTTTCAGCTTGTAAAAAAAAAAAAAAAAGAAAATTGAGTTTACAACCTCTTTAAGATGGGTTCACCTATTGAACATTCCACCCGTAGTGAGGATGTAACATGTTCAAGCAGACCCCCTTTCTTTTGTGACAGGCCGAGGTTCCTCTCCCCTGCAGACGCTGTCACATTTAAAATTTGGCTCTGCCTGCAAAGCCGTATCATTCATTCAATCACAAAGATCTATGAATAAACAAACTACAAGTCCCATCTTCCACCATGGCACACAGATTTGTAGTTTCAATGGACTGCGAGCTTGCTGATCAGCACAGTCCCAGTCTATTTACACCTCTGAAACTGACAGCTTGTACAGAGGTACAGAGACAGTAGGCATTGTCCTCAAGATGCTGACATTGTACCCACAATCCACTGATCCTGGGTGCAATGCTCTGCAGGCTCCTGTGGGGAAAAAATAAAATGAATGCAAATTTTTATTCTTTAATGTGCGCGTGGATTTTTTTTCATAAAGATGGATTTATCCTTTAAACTTAAGCTTGCTTTATCTAGATGAGACCTCATCTTATTTGCTGTTATAAACAGGCTATCCTCTTTCTCTCTTTTTTTTTTTTTTCCTCTAACTGTAATAAACAGACAATCCTCCTTTATCGCTCTCTAGCTGTGATAAACAAGCTTCTCTCTCTAGTTATGTACTAGAAACCCATCACCCAGCATGTCCAACCAGCTTCTGATTTGCAGGGCACTTATATGGTAACTGTTTGTAGGCAGTCCTATTCATATCAGTTGGAATGCAGTGTCTGCATGGACTCGGGGGCTGCACCCAGTTTGAGAGCAATATGGCAGCAGGTGCACAGCCTTGAACGCAGTGTCTGTACTCAGGCCGTGCTCCCACACAGCTGTCAACGCAGCCACTGCATTCCAACTGACATGGGTAGGAAAATCTGCACGGGGATATATGGAACACCTCTGCATTCCTGTACGGGCCCTCTGGTAATAACTAAGCACTAAAGGAGCGTGAAATGTTTCTGATGTTCCAAGAGCCGTGTATTCTTTTTTTACCTTTATCCACTTAAGCCCCGGAAGATTTTACCCCCTTCCTGACCAGGGTTTTTTTTTTTTTTTTACTGCATGACTTTAACGGACAATTGCACGGTCGTGCGACGCTGTACCTAAACGAATTTGACGTCCTTTTTTTCCCACAAACGGAGCTTTCTTTTGGTGGTATTTGATCACCTGTGCGATTTTTTTTTTTTTTTTTTTTTTTTTTTTTTTTTTTTTTTTTTTTTTTTTTTTTTTTTATCATGCGCTATAAACAAAAAAAGAGCGACAATTTTGCAAAAATAACAATATTTTTCACATTTATTTATATGAAATTCCCCCAAAAAAATGTAAAAATCAAAATGTTTTAACATTTTCGGCCAATTTGTTTTCTGCTACATATGTTTGGTAAAAAAAATTGCAAAAAGCGTATTTTGATTGGTTTGCGCAAAAGTTATTGCGTTTACTAACAAAGGGAAAGATTTTTGTCATTTTTGGTGTTTTTTTTTAACGCATAATGGCGGCGATCTGCGTTTTTTTTTTTTTTTTTTTTGCAGGACTGCGACATTGCGGCGGACAGATCGGACCCTTGACTGACATTTTTGACACTTTTGGGGTTACCAGTGACATTACTACAGTAATCAGTGCTATACATATGCACTGTTACTGTAAAAATGACACTGGCAGGGAAGGGGTTAACTGTATTGGAGAGGGAGGGATTAAGTGTGTCCTAGGGGCGTGTTTCTAACTGTGATTGGACATGGCTACTAGTGTAAAAACAGAGATCAACGGTCCTACATAGTAGAACCGTCTGATCTCCATTTTTACACAGGGGAGAATGACAGGTGGCTTGTTTACATTAGCCGCCTGCCTTTCTCCCTTCCCGGCGAACGATCGCGAGTGACCGGCGGACATCGGGTCCGCCGGTCACACGCACTGACTTAGGACTTAGGGAACGAGGCGGGGCGGGCGCGCGCCTCAGCGGGCACACTCTCGCCCGCTATTGGCTCACAAGCCAGTGACAGGCTAGTGACGTACCGGTACATCACTTTGCCTGGCCGGGGCTGACCGCCGCAGTATATGTACTTGCGGCGGTCGGCAAGAGGTTATGCAGTGAGCAAATAAGACGTATGCGGTTTGCACATTGGTGTGCCACCACCTTCTTTTTCAGGGCCCTCACACGGGTGTACTCTGTAGTACGCCTGTGTGACTACAGCTGATTCTGTCACTTGTAGTTCTGCATGACAGATGTGATGAGCTGTAAACTTGTGCAATTTGTGTGGCGCTACAGCTCACAGCATGCCCAGCTGAGAATCTGCCTGCATTCCCTGTGTGAATATGGCCACATCTGACTAAACATCCCCCCCCCCAAGTTTTCAAAGGTACAAAAGCAATGAGTCCAACAGGAACAAAGAAAAAAAAACAGGCATTGAACTCTACTGAGCCCTATATTAAAATATATGCATGTATAAGCATAAGGCCAAACCATTTTTGTAGTCTGATCCTTCTCGATATCCAATGACCCCATGTGGAGAAGATCTGGTCATGATATGACCAAATTTAACCACTTAAGCCACGGAAGATTTTACCCCCTTCCTGACCAGGGCCTATTTTGCGATTCGGCACTGTGTGACTTTAACGGACAATTACGCGGTCGTGCGACGCTGTACCTAAACGAATTTGACGTCCTTTATTTCCCACAAACAGAGCTTTCTTTTGGCGGTATTTGATCACCTGTGCGATTTTTACTTTTTGCGCTATAATCAAAAAAACGGCGTCAATTTTGCAAAAATAATACTTTTCACATTTTTTTTATATGAAATTCCCCCCCAAAAAAAAGTAAAAATCAAAATTTTTTAACATTTTGGGCCAATTTTTTTTTTTACCATATGTTTGGTTAAAAAAAATCGCAAAAAGTGTATTTTGATTGGTTTGCGCAAAAGTTATTGCGTTTACTAACAAAGGGAAAGATTTTTGTCATTTTTTGGTTTTTTTTTTAAACGCGTAATGGCGGCAATCTGCAATTTTTTTTTTTTTTTTTGCGGGACTGCGACATTGCAGCGGACAGATCAGACCCTTGACTGACATTTTTGACACTTTTGGGTTTACCAGTGACATTTCTACAGTAATCAGTGCTATACATATGCACTGTTACTGTAAAATTACACTGGCAGTGAAGGGGTTAACTTTTTTTTTTTTTTTTTGAGAGGGAGGGGTTATGTGTATCCCTAGGGGCGTGATTCTAACTGTGATTGGCTGTGGCTTGAGGTGTAGGAATAATGATCAACAGTCCTACATAGAACCGTACTATCACTGTTTCTACACAGGGGAGAATGACAGGTGGCTTGTTTACATCAGCCGCCTGCCGTTCTCCCTCTCCACCCGACAATCGCGAGTGACCGGCGGCGCGCTCGCTCCCTAGACCCTCACAGGCTACCGACGTATCCCTACGTCACTCTGCCTGTGAGGGGCTGACCGCCGACGTAAATAGTCGTGCGGCGGTGGTTAACAAACTCCACTTTAAAGTTAAACTCCAGCTTTTGATAACCCTTACATCGTTTGTTTGGGTCAAGTTGGCCCAAATGAACTATGTCCCTCACTAACATGTGAGGCCGCTGGATGTGCGATATAAACTGTATATAGCTGCGGCTACCTACAGCATATCGCGCTTTGTTCCAGGTTCGAGCTGATACCTTCCAGTCTCATACCCGGAACACAGTATATCTAATCGGCACTAATAGATGTATTCTAGCAATGAGTACAAGCTTCCTCTGGCAGTCAGAGAGGCGGGCTGATTATGTCACAACCTCTGACTCGGCCAATCAGAGCAAGCTTTGTATTCATTGCTAGATGCTACATCGCTTTCTTTGAATTCTTGAGCGCCAATCAGAAGACTCTGCTGTGTTCTGGGTATGAGACTGGAAGGTCTCAGTTCGAACCCGGAACACAGTGCGGTATGATGTAAGGAAGCCGCAGTTATATACATTTATACCCAGCGGCCTCACATGTTAGTGAGGGATATCTTTCAATTTGGCCAAGATGGCCCTAAAGAACCATGTAAAGTTTATCAAAAGCTGGAGTTCTGCTTTAAAGCTGAACTCAGGCAAAGAGGTGAATACACATTTTAGTATATGGGGCAGTTTTACCTGCAAAGGGATTTGTATTTATTTTCATCCAGTTCTGAGTTTACACAGCTCTGCCACACAACATGGGTCTGCCTTGCTAGGCAATAGACCTGATTTTTCTCATTGATGGTACAGCTGATCACTTGCACTCTGATTAGGTTAGTAGATACACTAGATTACCAAAAGTATTGACACACCTGCCTTTACACGCACATGAACATTATTGGCATCTCAGTCGTAGTCCGTAGTGTTCAATATGGAGTTGGCCTACCCCTTGCAGCTATAACAGCTTCAACCCTTCTGGGAAGGCTGTCCACAAGGTTTAGGAGAGGTCAAACATTCCCATAGACTAATTCTTCCAGAAGCCCATTTGTGAGGTCAGGCACTGATGTTGGACAAGAAGGCCTGACTCACAGTCTCCGCTGTAATTCATCCCAAAGATTTTCTATCGGCTTGAGGTCAGGACTCTGTGCTGAGCAGTCCAGTACCTGCACCCCAAATTCCCTCATCTTTAGGGACCTTGCTTTGTGCACTGGTGAGCAGTCTTGTTGGAACAGGAAGGGGCCATCCCCAAACTGTTCACACAAAGTTGAGAGCGTGAAATTGTCCAAAATGTCTTGGCATGCTGATGCCTTAAGAGTTCCCTTCACTGGAACTAAGGGGCCAAGCCCAACCCCTGGAAAACAACCCCACCCTAGCATTCCCCCCCCCCCCCCCCAACCAAATGATTTGGACTAGTGCACAAAGCAAGGTCCATAAAGATGGATATGAGATTTTGGGGTGGAGGAACTTGATTGGCCTACTGACCTCAACCTGACGGAACACCTTTGGGATGAATTAGAGCAGAGACTGTGAACCAGGCCTTCTCATCCAACATCAGTGCCTGACCTCACAAATGCGCTTCTGGAAGAATGGTCAAACATTCCCATATGTACACTTTTGAACCTCATAGACAGTCTTCCCAGAAGTGTTTGAACTGTTGTATAGCTGCAAAGGGTGGGCCAACTCAATATTGATCCCTACGGACTAAGACTGGGATGCCATTAAAGTTCATGTGTGTGTAAAGGGAGGCGTCCTAATACTTTTGGTAATATAGTGTATGTCTACAACAGTGGATATGTTGCCTATAGGGCACACTCACATGTGCATAGGAGTTGGCATGCAGTGTGGCCTACTTCTTAATCCTTCACAGGATTGTCTGCCAGCAAGATTCCATGTTAGGAACATAGGGGCCTCCCTTATTATTTATTTTTTAACACAAGCTGAGCTCAGGGCCCCGCAGGTTTACTGCCAGCAGTACTGGAGTGTGTTATGATCTTCCTCCCCACACTGGCTGTACAGATAAGAGTGTACTGAGTACTGTGAACTCTGATACTGTGACACTGGCGCATTGTGATGATCAGACCTTTGTCTTTCTTTCAACCTTTTTTTTTTTTTTTTTTTTTTTTTTTTTTTTTTTTATCGGCCATAAACAGTTTCTTTGTACAAGTACAGTCAGACATTTAGACAGAACATGGCATACATGCTTTATTTTTTTATCACTGAGCTGCTTCCGGCTGAAATGAAATCTATTCATTGTTTACATTTTTACAGGAAATTTCCTCCTTTCCTATGCATTACAGTAATGATAACTTTGTGCTGGTTTTGTCTTTTTTTTTTTTTTCCCCCTTTAGGCTTTATTTTTTTGTTCTGATTTAAATGCATTGAGCATATACGTTAAGTTTGAGTTGCGCTTTTTTTTTCCCATCGTAGGTTATTTGACTTGTGTCCATGCATCCAAAACTTTTTGGCCAACACACCATACAGATATAAATTAGCACCAATAAAAACAGTGGTAGTCCTGTGTGAATGTGCCCTTTAAAATGATTGTCTTTAGGTAAAGTGCAAATCAAGGTCCAGGACCTCAACCTCTAAATCCTAAAGACCCCTTTCTAACAGGGTTCAGAGTAATTTTTAACTCCGGTTTTCTCAGTAGGAGATCTTCTTGCTAAATCCTCCTCCCCCCCCCTCCCCCACTGAGCAGAGCGGTTCTGGGGTTGACCAGTCCAGTCCATATCTGCTCTGCTTATGCAAAGCGGACACAGCCCACACAGCTCTATGGGCCAGACCAGCTGCCCTTTCACACCCAACTGCCCTCCGCTCTGGCCAGATGGAGGGGAGCAGATTCCCTTCCAGGATGGTCAGAAACCACAAGAAAGGAAATACCGGCAGAAGCGAAACAATGGCAAAAAAAAAAGAAGAAATAAAGGACATTAGAGACCAATGGGGGGGATGGCCCCTATATGTCAAAGAACTTGTGTTTAAGTGAGAATACTAGGCAGTAAGAGTGAATGGGGGTAATAGAAAAGATAAGGAAGTTAGTGCTAAGTGTGGAGCTAAGATCGATTAGACACAGCAGGTACAGGCTAGAGAAAAAACGGAAGGAATGAAAGATAAAATGACAGTGTACTCGGGCCCTTGGTGCTCACTTGAGCTCAAACCTCGAGTACTCGAAGGCGAAGGCCCAGAGGGCATACGTGGGCAGTCTTACCTCCTTGGTAGAAAAATTGGTGGTGGGGTGAGGTGCCCAGGACCACTATCAATCCAGAAAGCCAGAAGGTGGAAGAGGGAGGGGTGCGGAATGGGGGGAGAGGGTGGGAGGGGGAGCTGGATTGATAAGTTTCTGGGATAAGCTCGTTTCTCCTCTTCCTCCTGCACCCTTTTTTTTTTCCTCTGTTTTGCTTGTCTCCCCTTTTTCTCAATGTGGGTTGTTATGGCCCTTGGTTGGGAAGGAGGGAAGCGGAAGGAAGAGTGATGGATATTATGACCAAAATCAAGTTCCTAATATAGTGTGTGTGTGTGTGTGTGTGTGTGTATGTATGTGTAAAGGTTTCCTGGTCAAAAGATAGAAGATCCTCAAGGAAATTTAACATTATTCCGCAAATGTAGTTTTCTTACAAGAGAGACGCATAGTACATGCAAAAATTTAATTTATACTCCAATTAATATCCAACATGGTATTATGGGGATTCAACAATGAAAAGAGTGAAGGGAATGGCAATAGGTATCGTATAAGATTTATGATAATTTAAGAATGGTAGATCCGGAAGGTAGATGCTTGTTTTTGAGAGGGAAATTATACGAAATTATACCAGTATATGCTGGCAAATGTATACTGTCCCAATAAAAATCCCATGGTCTATGTAAGACAGGTCTTGGGAAAATGAATGGACTTTAAAACTGGTAAAGTGTTAGTAGCAGGCGATTTTTAATTTCAATGTGGATCAAAGCTTGATATTTTGTCCCATGCTCGGAGAAGTGAAGCAAATCAACTTGGGTTAATCAAAAACATGTTATATCAATGTCAACCACTAGTTAGTTGGAGAATTCAACACCCTAGAGCAGGGGTGTCAAACTCCATTTCATCATGGGCTGCATCAGCATTATGGTTTCCCTCAAAGGGCCGGTTATATCTGTAGGATTAGATGTCCAGAGCACCCCATGTCCTGGGGGGGGGGGGGCAAATAGCCTTTCTACAGCTGCACAGAGGAGTGCAGGATCTGGCAAAGGAGTTCTGTCCTCTCTGCTGTCGATTACAGAGACAAGGTGGGGGCAGAGACAAGGGGAGTGCCGCAGCTGCAGGAGAGGTGCGAGGGCCACATGAAATGGACCGGGGGGCCGCATTCGGCCCGCGGGCCTTGTGTTTGACACCTGTTCCCTAGAGTGAGACTATACGTTCTACTCCCCTGTGCATGGGTCATATTCATGACTGGATTACATATTAAACACAGACTACTGGAAACAGTGCGTAGAACATCATCTATTGAAGCAATCAGTCTATCTGACCATGCACTGGTGACAATGGAATTGGAGATAAGAGGTACAGAATAGGGCAAATATCTGGAGAATAAATGAGACATTAATCCAAGATAAGGAGATAGAAGGAATAATAAAAGAACTAGAAAAATATTTTGTATTTAAATAAGACCCCGGGAATATCAGAGGCCATGATATTTGACGCTCCTAAGGCCTATATTCAGAGCATTCTGTTATCAATAGGGACTCAGAAAAAGAGAGGCTGATTAAAATATTGAAGGAACTGCATGAGTTGGAACAAAAGCATAAAAAAGGAAAAGAGAACATACAGCATTTGATAGTGTTAAAAAACAGATACGTTAAATACACTAATGGAACAGAAAACAAGGTGAACATTTAACAGAATGAGTAAAGAAAGATATCCATTGGGGAATAAATCTGCAAAGTATTTAGCAAGAATTCTAAGAACAAAAAGTCGATAAATTGTATAGAAAAAAATCAAAAATAGCTTGGGGGAACTGGTGTGCTCTACACCAGATATTGTAAGCGTATTCCAGAATTTCTATAGTGCTCTATATTCAGGAAGATCAACCAAGGAACAAATAACAGAATTGGAAAGAGAGGAAAAGATACAAGCTTACTCCAAATTACCTAAATTAAGGGAGGAAAAATGACTACATATCACAGAGAGAAGTTTTAATAGCATTAAAGGAGACCGCTTTAGGAAAGAGTCCAGCGCCAGATGGTTTCTCTGTAATTTATTACAAAAAGTTAAAAGATCAATTAGTCCCAAGATTAGGTTCTTATTGGAATTCTCTAGATGAAGGGACAGAAATGAGGAAAGAATCACTGCTGGCTTATATTACGTTGATACCAAAAGAAGATAAGGATATAACGCAATGTGCCAGTTATAGACCAATATCCTATTGAATGCCGATACAAAGCTATATGCTGAAGTATTAGCCACTAGACTGAAGGGATTATTGCCGGAGTGGATACATACAGACCAAGTTGGGTTTGCCTCAGGGAGGGAAGGGAGAGGGCTCGTTTAGGGGCGGGGCAGGGTAGGGGTTAGGTGGGGCAACTGGTGGCGAGTAACCCTTAAGGCTAGTAGCTCAGGACTAGAAATTTTGAGCCCTGGGTTAAAGGGTAGAATTTTATATAGCATATGGAAGAGATGTCATTATGGAAAAATTAGTAAGTATCTGGAAAGGCTGGATAAAGATTAAAAGCACAAAGAAGTACTCTGACATGATGGGAGGGAGGGGAGGAGAGGATGAAAAGAGGAGGGAAATAGATGAAAAAATATGCAGAGTATTGGGGGAGAGGAGGTGGGGTTACAGGGAGAAATTTTTATTCCAGGTATGAGAATTTAGAATAAAGTATTGATAATCTTAGATGTTTTTGTATAATGTGGAATTTATTAAAATGTAAATAATCAAGTCACTGACATCCATTTATTAGTAGATGAAGCTGTACTAAAACTGCATTGACAGCATATTAGAGTGAAGAGGGAGAGGAAATAGTGTAGTAATTGTTTTTTAAATAAGCAATTTTATTGCGATTTACATCCTAGAACAACAATCGGCATGTATATTGAAACAGCAGTTTACTTTCCAGCTGACTGGAAGTGATGTATCCCGAGAACACCACCCAATGCCGTTTTGTCAGCTCAGTGGATGATGAGGCTTTCTGTGGAGCCATGCCAAAATTAAAAATACGGGGGGGGGGGGATGCGTGTGAAGGTAGGGAGCTGGGAATGTGGCCATGTTTCATATCGGACCCGAAGGCTGGCCACACATGGTTAGTTTTTACGTTCAACCAGCGGATTCCTCCATCCACACATGAGGTGAATGGAGCTTATATTGGCAGGGTAAAGGTTGTATCTAGTCAAATCTTCTACTCCCCCCCCCCCCCCCCCTTACTGCTACTATTACACCCCCCTTTCCCAGAATTTGACAATCGACTGACTGACATTGGAAGGGACTTATGTCCTTGGCAAAATTAATTAGGATCTGTGATTAAACTTTCCAATGCAGAACATACACTTTCTAACTTTGGTGTGAGTGGCAGAATTTACACATGCTCTGTGCCCCCCCCCCCCCAAAGCCAAGGACGGCAGCACCCAGCCATGGCTGAAACCATCTAACTGTACAGTTTTCCTATGCACACCATGTTTGCAATGATGTGCTTCATCTTATCTTAAAGTGATTTAAAAGGAAAGTGTTTTATTAAAAAAAAAAAGCAGCCCCAATCTTTTCTTTTTGGGTCCTCTGCTTGTGGTCATGGCATCTCCTCCTCCACCCCCCTCCCCCCTTTCCGAGTGCCCCCAATCCCAGTAGCTAGTCTTTTGCTATGGGGGTGTTCCAGCGGGCTTCTTGCCAATCTGCACCATGTGCCCATTCACACGTAAAGTGTGGCTTGGCCCTGCTCTCTTCTCATTGGCTGACTGGCTGTGATTGAAAGCAGCAGAAGCTTATCGCTCCCACTGTTATGTGAGCTAAAAAGCAGAAAGATTCATGAAGGTAAGTAAAAAAAAAAAAAACCTTAAGCCTTTAGAACCACTTTAATGTAAATGCAGTAACTGGTGTGCTGGAATCATTTCTGCTTATGAATGTCTTTATAAACTTGTGTCATAAGAAGCTAAGCTAGTATGTTTAATCCCTGATATATAGTTGGTTTTACTTTATTTTTGGTGCAGTGATTTTTCTTTTATTCTTCTGCAGCTCAGACGGAAAGGTCTCAGTGAAGTTTATCAATCGGGATGGAAGCACAATTGTAGCGGAGGGGAAAGTCGGGGAGTCGCTCCTGGATCTTGTTGTAGAGAAAAACTTAGACATTGATGGATTCGGTAAGTATGTGTGCTCTGTTAGACATCTAAATTATCTGTAGGTTCCAGAGGTTTGGAGTTTGTATTAAAGTAAACCTATATGTAAATATTAACTTAAAACTATATTAACAGTGTAGCTGGTGTTGACCGTTAGTAAAAGAAAGGATGAAATTCTCACCTTTCCCATAGAAATCTCTTCTCTGGGCTCTCACCTATAACAAGCATGTGTCCCGATGCCAAGGCATTTGTTCATAGGCTTTTTGCTGAAGGTAAGATGCAGCCAGTCTGTATCCATCTTTTCCATTTTATCAGATCGCCTGGCCCAAATGCCTAGTTTTTGGTCATGTAACTAGCACAGGGGGAAGCCTTGAGCAGAATTCTCTCCAAAAAAAAAATCAGTACTTTAGCCCCTCTATTTTATCTTTCACTAACATAGGCATGTATATGTAATTCCAGACACCTAGTCCCCCCTACATCTCCATATGGGATATTCTCTGCATAACACAATTTCTTGCTCTCTCTGACTTGCATAATTTAGATATTGGAATGAGGAACCTGTTGTCTGAGAACTGGCTCTCCTCTAGGAGGATTGTTCTCTTTTTGCAAATAAGGGTCTGTGCACATTAGACTTAAAATGCTGCTTCTACAGGAGTTTTGTGTTTTGCCTATAGAAACAGCTCAATAATGTTCTGTGTGTCAGAGCACCATGGCTAAGTGGTTAGCACTTTCACCTAGGAGCACTAGGGTCATCCGTTCAAATCCCAACTATGGTACTACCTGCCTGGGGTTTGCATGTTCTCTCTGTGCCTGCCTGGGTTTCCTCGGAGTACTCTGGTTTCCTCCCATACTACAAAGACCTGCTGGTAGTTTGATCTAGTATTTGTGTGTAGGAATGTGAGACTGTATGCTCCTTGAGGGCAGGGACTGAGTGTAAAATATATATGTAAAGCGCTGCGTAAATTGACAGTGCGCCGAGTACCTGTATTAAATATAAATAAAATGTGTCAATTCATATTGGGACGATTAGAGGCATATTTAAAGCAGAAAAAAAGAAACGTCCTGTTTGCGTGTGGTTTTTTTTTTTTAGCAAATTTCCGGCAGAAAAAAATTCGGAACGCTCATAAACACGTCAACTTGTGTACAAAACTGGGGGAGCAGTTGGGGGTAGTAAAAACCATGTGGTTTTACCCCCCCCCCCCCATCCTCACGTGTGAACAAGCCCCTAGTACCCATTTAGGCAGCTGCATGTAGGGCGGCCTATTAGGTTCAGTGGGCTTCCTTACCTGGAGAAATGTAGGGAAAGAAGTTGGCCCCTGACCCCCTCCCCCCTTTTTTTTTTTTTATCGCACCGCAGCAAAAAACGCACTTTATTTGCCAATGCGTGGGGGTACTGTTAGGAATTAATGGCAACCTTGCGCATCTGCTAAAGAGCAGAGCATTTATCTGGGTGTCAGGAGCGTACACGATTTTGTGCATGTTCCCAACACGCACAAATGTAAACCAAGCCTTAGACTGGGGGGCTTCCAAACTTGACATACTTTTTCAAGGTTGAGAAACACTGCCCTGAATACCATAAATGCCTCAACTGCTTAGTGGTTGTCCCACAATGCAGAATTTTGTCCTCCAAATTCTCTTATGAAAGCTGGCAGGTTCAGTCTGTGGGCTGCACATTGTTTCAGGGATATAGTAGAACCAATTTAGCTTCATCATGAGTGACATTGTACTATCACCATTTACATCTCCATAGAAGAGGCAGTTGCCTTAAGCTGGCTATAGACGGTTGAAATTTGGCTGGTTCACCGGGGACCATACAAATTTTTATCAGTGTGTGGCCATCCCTGCTCGACAGAAGTGGATTGTTTTCTCAACTTCTGTATTTCTCCATTCACCTCATTTGTGTGAATGGACAAATCTATTTTTTTTTCTTTTTTCTCCATAGACTACCTGTATATGACAAGCTTCACTTCTGAATGCAGATTTTTCAAAAGTAACAAATTCTGCAGTGGTAACACCACTAGATGGCAGTGTTGCATTGTAGCCATGGACAACATCCAAACTGCTGTTACGTACATTCTTTTTCCAAATTGTCTTTTGACAACGCACCTGGGGGAGCGCATCATCACCCACAATTCAGATGCCTAGGGTCTCTTCTGTCATAAAAAACCTGACTGTCAGTGTTTTTCTATTAAAAGAGAGCTTAAAGCAGGCATGTCCAACCTGCGGCCCACTGCCCCCTGACAATTTTTTTTTTTTGCTGGGGAGGAAGGAAGTCGGGTCGGGGGCACGGCCACAGCAGCTTCCAACTAACGGTAGGCAGAGGCTGAGGGGAGGGGGAGGGGGAGGCGAGCATGTGCAGTGTTTCTGACTCCTACCACCATGACCACTTCAAATCACTGAAGCGGTCATGGTGGTTAGAGTTCTTTTATTGTCTCTCAGAAGAAGTAAACCTCTGTATATTCATTCCATTTCATTTCATCATCCTTTAGTTGTGTTAAATTAGTGCGGGGGGCGCGGCGGCATTTTATTACATACCTTAACTATAGTATATATTTTGTATGCGGCCCGAGAAAATTTCTCTACACTCAATGTGTCCCAGAGAGGCCAAAAGGTTGGACACTCATGGTTTAAAGCATTTGTTTAGCCCTTTTTTTATATTTCTGATATGTGCCTGCTGCACCATGTACCTGGATGAGAGAGTCTCCTGTTCTTTGTATTGCTTCCTTTGTGTGAAATCCTTGGTGTTCCTGCCACTCCCTCTGCTTTCCTATTAAAAACTGACCACAATAAGCAGGAGAGCACAGTGTGGTCAGTTTTCTAGCTGTGCTGGGAAATCAGCCTGCTCTCCTTCAATGATTAGACTTGTCTTGACATGCTCCTCCGGCATACCAATTCCCCGGAAAGATCAGTGTTCTGCAGCTTCTCCTCCCCCCAGCTCTTAAACAGTGGGGAAAATCATTCTTTGAACCCCTACAGATTTTGTAAGTTTGCCCACTTACAAAGAAATGGAAGGGTCTATCATTTTTTATCATAGTTGTATTCTAAAAGATAGACCGAATATCAACCAAACATCCAGAAAAACCACATGATAAAAAATGTTATAAATTGAGTTGCAGTTCAGTGAGTAAAATAAGTATTTGATCCCCTACCAACCAACAATAATTCTGGCTCCCACAGACTGGCTACAGTATGTACTCATGTTGTACACAGATTAGTTCTGTCAATTTTAAGAAGGTGCTCCTAACAACAACTCGTTATGTGTATAAAAGACACCTTTCCACAGAATCTTTCTTCCATTCAAACCTCACCATCATGGGTAAGACCGAAGAGCTGTCAAAGGACATCGGGGACAAGATAGTGGACCTGCACAAGGCTAAAATGGGCTACAAAACCATCAGCACAAAGCTTAGTGAGAAGGAGATAACTGTTGGAGCAATTATTTGCAAATGGAAGAAATACAAAATATCCATCAGTCGCCCTCGGTCTGGAGCTCCATGCAAGATTTTGCCTCATGGGGGTAAAGCCTTGTACACACGCAACGATTATCGGCCGACCGATCGTCCGTCTTTTGTCCAGAGTTGTGTTTTGTTGGTTGGAATGTTCCAAGACTGCACACGAATTTTCTCGCCCAACAAAAATCTACTTCAGAAGTGATGTCATGTGCTGGTTTGCTTTCTTTGTGTTCTTTCTTATCTGAGCATGCCCAGTCTTGCTCATAAGATTTTTCCCTGTTGAAATCTGTACTGACTGCACGAAAATCGGCCGTGTTTTGACGGCCAACAAAAATTTTATAGTCTGCACACCAGATTATTTTCGGCCGAAAAGTGTGTATCGTGTGTGTTTTTTTTTTTTTGGTTGATATTCTGGCTCTCTCATTTAAAATACACCTATGATAAAATGAGAGATCCTTCATTTCTTTGTGTGCAAACCTACAAAATCTGTAGGGGATCAAATAATTATTTTCCCGACTGTATCTATACACAAATGTGTTTTGCCTTTTATTTCCATTTTAAACTGGGTTGTTTTTTCAAGGTGAGGGTTAAATCACTTTAATTTCCCATTAACGTGAAAGTGGTGGCCCTGAGTGTATTAATGGAGCAAAACCTTCACAGTCTGTTTTTCAGATTTGTTTAGGGCATTTGCCAGAGCTAGACCAGTACATTTTTGTGGGGTTTTCCAAAATGGGACCTTTTTGCAGGCTTTTAACCAAAGAACCTTTTTAACCGTTAAACATTGTGGCTTTAAAGGATAAATTCGCCTTTTGTGAAATACCATGATATAATAAAAGCACATATTTTTTGCAGGTAACGTGCGTTTTTTTTTTTTTTTTTTTTTTTTTGTGCTCCTTTTTTTTTTTCAAAGGAGACTGCAGAGCATTGCACATGTGATCAGCTCAATGGGTGCAACCTCAGGTCTTTTGTGGACACTCAACATAGCGGTCCACTTGTATCTCGTATGGGCAGGCTGCCATCTGAGACCTGGAAGAACAGACTACAAGAGTTCTCGCCAGTGCAAAAGACGAGAGTACTTGTAGGCATTCATACATCGGAACCTGTAAATGACGTGGCCATCCATGTTTGCTCCTATGTTTAATACACTGTAATATAAATGACCTAAACACACACAAACATTATATTTTCCTAAGTGTCAACTGGCAAGGCTGGCCACTAAACAGGTATTTTTCTCTGGTGACTGGTCTTTGTTCCTTCATTAAATGATGCTCACCTAATGACGCATTATTAGTATGAGGATGCCCCACATGGGGGCGGGCCCATGACCCTTTGATTTTAGAGAAAATGAGTTGCATGACACTTGCCATCATTAAACCCATATTTTCTTAGTTTTTTTTTTTTTTTTGTTAAATAAACATGTTATACTTACCTGCTCTGTGCAATGGTTTTGCAAAGAGCTGCCCTGATTCTCCTTCTGAGGTCCCCTGCCAGCACTAACGGCTTCTCCTCTCTGCCGAGTGCTCACCACAGCAAATGGCTTGCTTTTGGGGCACTCACATGGGCTTGCTCCCGAGTCAGGGCGCTGTGTGTCCATTGAAACACAGTGTAGCTCGGCCCCGCTGGTGGTATTGTAACATTACTCGTTAAGCAGGCCATCTTTGACAAAGTTTGGAAGCCTTGGATCAAATACCTGTCTGAAGCCTTATGAGCTATTAGCACTTATGGTAGTTATATTGGGAATGTTAGGAGTGCACATCTCTACCTTGCTTCTTATTCTCTTTTTCTTAATTTCTCTCCCTTTCAATGGTTTTCCCCTCTTCTACTTGACTTTGTTTAGAATGAGCTGTGAACCATGCTAATATGAGCTATTTTTTTATTATGTTTGGAGCACTGTGGGGGCAGGGGCAGATCTGGATTACAGCTTCAATCCCCTGTTAGGCTTCCCAGTCCCCACTTGCCTCTACCAATTATGTATATAATGTATTACCAATAATACATTGGTATAGTGATATTGACCGTATGCCCATGCTGTCGGGGTTTCTCTCTCTCTCTCTCAAGCTCAAAGGAGCAACAGGGAACCCATAATATGCTCATTCTTTTGTGATATATATATATATATATATATATATATATATATATATATATATAATATAATATATTTATTTTTTTTCATTTATTAATTATTATGATGGTGTATATTGTGACCCAATCTACCAGGCTTAACTGTTAGATCAGATTATTATGTTTACATCCTTTGTACTTTACTGAATCTTTTTGGTATACTGCAATACCAGTTTTAGGTTTAAAGGGGAAAAAAAATATTTTTGGAACTTGATCTGAAAACGTTCAATTGGAAAAGAAAGTGAGTATTGAAAGAAAAAGCTGCTACTTTTTTATTTTTACTTTTGTTGGGCTTTTTTTTTTTTTTTTATTTTATTTTTTTTAATTTATTTTGCAGTTCTGCTTTAAGCCATGAATGAAAACCAGTGTAGTGGTGCTTGCACCTTCTCAATTTCCAGCTCCACCTGGTGCTTAGACTGCGAGGCTGTCAATGCCTCTGTATAGCTGTCAGACCTCAATCATGGCTTAAAGCGGTAGTAAACCACAGCAAAAAAAAAAAGATAATAATTGGGCCCCGTGTGTGCAGTTTAAGTCATAATAAGCTAATATGCACTGCATATTGACAAACTTACCTGAAAACAAAACTGTCTAGCAGCACGCGGTCACTGCTGTGGGCGCTTCCCTCTTCACCCTGTCTTCCTTTCCGGTTCGCTGACTTCGGTGGTATGGCCAAGCCGCGATGACTTCACGGTTTATGGCTCTGAAGTAACTGCACAGGTATGCCGTTCCTTAGAGCGTGTGCGCCATTGACTGTGCAAGTTTTGGAGATATTTACCCTACCTATAGGAAAGCCTAAAAGGCTTACCTATAGGTAAAAATCAACCAAGGGAGTTTTTTATCTCAATTTTAAGCCTGGTGGCTGAAATGCCCTGTCTGTTTTACAGCTATTATTAATGATATTTCAATAAAGGAAGACCGCCATTTGACGCTATCCCCAGTGCTGACTTTTTCTCAAGTGGCTCCTGCTTTAAACCATGCTTTTGGAACAAATTTAGTTGCTTTTTAAACAGAAAAGCTAAGCTCGTGCTCCGCTGATTTAGCTTTGCTTTGGTATTGGTTTTACCCAAGCTTCAATGCTAGGTTGTGCCAACTGCCATTTCACTAGACTCGGTGGACAGAAAAAGGCAAATTTTACTGTTCTAAGAATCTGATTACTTCTCTTCAGCACCACCCTTGGGAACAGTCTTGTTACAATTGTACTGGAAGTGTCGTCATTCCTCCCTGGGCAGACCTTGGTTTGCCAAGCAATGTAAATGATAGCAGCATGGGAGTATCACGTGTAGTGCTGGGGTCTGACTTGCTAATCAGGGGGGTGATTGTTTCCTGGAAATCCAGTGTAAGAATGTTCTTGCCTTCCCTCTCAGTGCCTACTATTATAAACTGCAGTATCACCATGTTGTGCAATTCAGTATTGGCTGTGCAAAGGAATAGGATTTATTTAAATCCTGTTCTGTATTTCATTGTTCAGCTAAAATGACATTATTTTATAGTTGGTGACAAGTTAATCCCTTTTTATCATACCTGCTGTGTATTCTTCTGCCAGGTCCTCCTTGTGCTAGTGTGTTTTAAAACAATTTTTTTTGCTTAGGTAGGATGTGTGGAATGACTTGATAGAATGTAGATTGGAGTTCAGGAGTGTTGTATTGATGTATAATTCCAGCTAGAACACACAAAGGGGGGCCTTCACAATTTTCAGGTATGCTGCAGCGTTGTGTAATGGTAATTAAGACGTGTTTTTATTTTTTTTTTGTTACACTAATTCCCGTCTGGGCACCGTAATAATAAAAAAAGAAAAACCTACCCTTGCCCACATTGCAAGGGTTAAATGCTTTTAGCCTAGGGATGGAGAAACCTGGTTTCCCCAAGTATCTCAGGGGACAGCAACATGAGGGGATTTGGTTCTTAACTTTTATAGGAAACCTAAGTAAACCGGTTAAAAACCCCTCCTAATCCATCAGTTTAGTTTGTGTTTCTTATCATTGAGGATTAACACCGTAACGTTTATTTTCTGTTTGATCTGTTGGTCATTGGGACAGTAGACCCCCCCCCCCCCTTTGCAGCCTATTTGGATCGCCTACTGGATGATTGTCCCACCTTTAGGCAGACAGTGCCATACAGTGCCATTTTATCACTGTCTTGGGTCAACTCATGAAGCCCCTAGCATGGTTCTCTGGCCTTCTGGTTTACCAGGGTTCCTTAAAAATGAATTCCAGGTATCGTATATATTTATACATAGTTAAAGTGGTGTAGCTTGGATCAATGTAACTACGTATATACCATACCTGGTCAATGCCCCTAAAAGCTGGAAATCACTAAAGATGACATCACTGAAGCTGACTTCAATATTTCAGTGATCTTCACTTGTTTCCAGGTCCTGTGCTGAGCGGCCAGCCTCATGTATTGTGAATACAGAGCATGCTTTTCTGCTTCTGAATGAATGCAAAGCATTGTCTGGTTTGATGAGGTGGGGCAGTGGCCTCCTAAGGAAAAGTTCTTTAAGTGCCCTAAGCTGGATGCAGCTTAGGGCATACTAATCATTTTGACGATTCAGGAGCCATCAAAAATCTGATGAAATTGAAATTTGAAGCCCTAAAGGGCACCTCTTCCATGGCTCCAGCTTTGGCAGCTTCATCCATTTCTAGGGATCTAGATGTCTGGGTAGATCCACTGGCTCAACACTTTGTCCAGAACAAATCATCAAGGAGATACCACATCCTGCTTTTTGAGGGCAGCACAGAAGAACCTGTTTTGGGGAGAAACCCATCTAATATCAATTGCAACTGTTCGTAGAGAGTCCTAGAACCCTTGGTGAATTTTCTCAGCAGGAGGCTATCAGGGCAACTGTAAACTAAATCCAGAAGTCTTTATCCAGATTTTGGACATATTGGGCATTATTTCCATAGATCTATTTGTGGAGAGCGTGAACAGGAAAGTAGAATGTTTCTTCTTGCTTGATATCAAAGCAGGGTCCCTAAAGGTAGATGTGAAGTCCCACAGTTGGGATTTCAACCCGGGTTATGTTTTTTCCTCCAGTGTCCTTGATCCCATCAGTAATTTTAAAAGTTGTCTGTTCAGATGTAGGCTAATCTTGCTTGCTCCTTGGTGGCCAAGGGGGACTTGTGGATCTGCTGAGAATTTTGTTAGACCGATCGGTTATTTTGCTGACCAGGGAAGATCTGCTGTCACAGGGGCCAGTTTTAGGTCCCAGACCTTAGTATAGCTGTTGTATTGGTACGGCTAGGTTTGTGTTGGGCGAAAAAGGTTGCTCAGAGAGGGTTACACCTTACTGAGAAGCAGGGCACTAGTTAGAAGACAAATGTATTCTAACGTATCTTCTCGCTGGTGTAGCAAGTGCAATAGCATTCCCACCGTAGCAGTCATTTTTTGGGATTTTCTTCAAGAAGGTGTTGACTTGGATCTGGCCCTTGGTACTTTGAGGGTTCAGATCTGAGCCCTGTCAGACTTTTCTTATTTAGAAAAAAAAAAAAAGTTTGCTGCTGATTCACTAATTCATACATTTTTGTCAGGTAGAGAATGCTGTACTCCAGTTTCCCAAAAAGTGGGTCCCCCTGGCATCTCTCCAAGGTACTCGGTGGATTAACTAGGGCCCCCCATTTTGAACCCATGTAGAAAGCTCCTATTTGACTACAGCCAGATGGATGGGGGACCTAAAGACGTTATCTATTAAAGACCCCTTATTAGTCCTTGTGCATAGGGTTATAATGAGGCCTGGCCTTACCTAAGGTAGTATCTTCCTTCCTCATTATAGAAGTCAAGACATTATTTACCCTTCCTTCTGTGAAACCCCATGGGATCTCTCCAAGGTACTCAGTGGATTAACTAGGGCCCCCATTTTCAAACCATACAGGTATTCCGTTTTTTTTCTGCCTAGTCAGGCGTAAGGACCTAGTTCCTTGGTGGGATCTCTGGTCCTGACAATTTTTTTTTTCTTTTTAGATGGGTTTTTTTTTTCTCCTGGTTTTTTTTTTCCTGTGAGGTCTACAATCAACTGTCGGACTGGGCGTTGGGCTGGATAACCACTTTACGTCCAGCCGTCGCAGATGTACTGCGGCAGGCTGGCTCTCCCAGGCAAAGTCCCGTACATGTACGGCGCTGGCCTGGGAGGAGCTAGGGGGCGAGCGTGCGCCGCCACCGGCGCGCTTCCGCCCCCGCTATTCAGCAGGGAAGCTGGCGCGAGTGTCATGCGGCTCTGATGGCCGCCTGACACCAGCGATCTCTCCCCACTGACGGAGAAGGACGGACGGCCGATGTAAACACAGCCGTCTGTCCTTCTCCCTGAGCTGATCAGAGACCATGCGACCTTCTATATAGGATTATAAAGTGTGGAAAATTTCCACACTAATGAATTAAACTAATAAGTGAATGAATAAAATAAAAAGCAGCACACACATGGGAATCCTAGACCTAAATCCTAATATATAGCATGTAATAACAAAATTTGCAGCGCTAATAAAGCATTAGTGAAATAAAATGACACAAAAAAATAAAATTAGTGCAATTAAGCCCGCATTCAACCTGCAGCGGCACGACTCTGTACTACTTCGGGGGCGACTTGTGAAGTCCCGTGCACCGCAACTTCGGTGCGACTTGCATGGACTTCATATAATGAATGTCTATGCAAGTTGCTCCGAGGTCCCCCTGAAGTAGTACAGGACCCTTTTTACTAAGTCGGAGCGACTTGTGTCGCTCCTATTAGAACGAGTCCTGTAGCAGTCAATGGACAGCGAGGGACCGCAAATTGTCAAGCTGACAAGTCGCGTTAGTGTGAATGGAGTGTAATAGTGATCAAAAAGCCTAGTGATATTAAACCAAGCCAAACACATTAATAAATATTAGTGTCCATAAAAACATGTAAGAAGGTCAACAAAGTCCATGCAAAACAAAAAAGGAAAGCAACTGAAGCAGTATCCAAAAGTTTCCTCGATTAGTGATATAAAGTGCTTGGATGAGGATTCAAAGGAGCCACAAGTCCCAGCAGGTAGATAAAATATTCACACAAAACCAGGGATATTTGAAGAGACACCCGTGTAAAAGATCACCCAGAAGAACAAGTTAGCAGCTTACCAGAGCAAATTGGTCACTCAAATGAATGAGTAGGCTTAATGGTAATACCCAAACGAACCACAGGATGTCACTTCACTAGATACCAGGCAGCTCAGATCCGATATCCAATTAACATGTGTAAAAAAACGATGACAGGGACATAGTGTAACTCCATAAAACACAAACCATTTATTTAGCCATAAAAGTATCAAACTCACATTTTAGAAGAGCATCATGAGCATATAAAATCAATTGTGGATCGAGAGAAAACGACATCTCCTAAGACATAGCAGATCCTTGTAGCAGATCGTGGTAGCTGGCTGTTGGGGGCGTGGTACCGTCACGTCTGACAGACTCACCCATATAGGATTGCATGTCTCTATGGTCATCTCACAAGCCCAACCCCCCCCACAGTTAGAATCACTCCCCTAGGCTTACATTAACCCCTTGATCACCATAGTATTAACCCCTTCCCTGTCAATGGCATTATTGCAGTAACAGTGCATATTTTTTAGCACTGATTACTGTAGTAATGTCACTGGTACCCCCAAAAGTGTCAAAAATGTCAGTTAAGGGTCACTTTCACAAAATCCTATAAAGTGTGTTGGCATCTACGAATGCTTCCTTTTGGTTGCAAGGTTTTGCAGACTGCTTTTAAGAGGACCTGGTCCTCTTTGAGGGTGTAGTTTGTGGTGTGTGTGTGTGTGTGTGTGTGGTTTTTTTTTCAGATGAGCTCCAGTTTTGGTTGAGCTCTTGTTTACCTGATTGGCTATAGTTGGCTTTGGGAGTTTCTTTTTTGCTGTTCCCACCCCTCATGTTTAACTGCTTTGGGATGTCCCAATGGTTAAAAAGATCAGGAGCTGTGTATGTCAATGAACATCAGAGAAATGGATTTACGGTAAGTCAAAAATCAAATTTTTCAGCATTTTGCAGATAAAGTGCCAAAAATGCATATGATTTTGCTGCAATTTTACCATGTTTTTACTGTGTGTATGGTAGAGCTGCACAATTAATCGTATTAATCATATGAAAATCGCGATCTCGATTCACCCCCCCTGACGATCTAAACCTGACATATGCTCGATTCTTTGCATAGCTGCAGAGAGAACAGCTGTGGAAAAAAAAAAAAAAAAGAAGCCTCCCACAAACAAATGCCTATCAGCATTAAGGCTAGGTTTCCACTAGTGCGGCTACGAAGTCGTGCTACTTCTAGCGTGACTTCGTAGCTTAAGTTGTTTGTGGCTTCAGTGAGACTTGTCCCTCATTATAGAGGGAAGTCACACTGAAGACGGCTCAAAAGTAGTGCACAAACTACTTTTGAAGTCGCCGCAACCGAAGCTGCGGCAGTGGAAACGGGCCAGTTAGAAATCAATGGCTTTTGACTTGCTGTGCGACTTGACATGTGTCAAGTCGCACAGCAAGTCGCACTAGTGGAAAACGAGCCTAAGTCTCCCAGTAACTATAAACAAAATGATTACATTGTATCTTTTCCTTCCCTCTGTCAGGGAGAAAGGAAGTTTAACCTCTTAAAGACTGGACCTTTTTCTGACACTTGTTGCTTGCAAGTTAAAATCATTTTTTTTTTTGCTAGAAAAGTACTTAGAACCCCCAAACATTTTATATATTTTTTTAGCAGAGACCCTACAGAATAAAATGGCGATTGTTGTAATATTTTATGTCACACTGTATTTGCGCAGCAGTCTTTCAAACGCAATCAATAGACTTTAATGAATAAAAAAAAAAAACGTAACAGTAAAGTTATTCCAATTTTTTTTTGTTACACAGAGAATCGTGATCTTTATTCCAAGCTAAAAAATTGTGATTCTCATTTTGGCCAGAATCGTGCAGCTCTAGTGTATGGTGTGTTTCATAGGTCATGTGACTCAAAAACGGCATCCGAAATGTAACAGGAGCATTTTTTATTGATGCGTTCTTGCTGTGTTTTCAATGTATTTTAAAAGGAGATGCATTTTTGATGCTGCTTTTTTAACTGACCAAAATCGCAGCAAGCAAGATTTTTACCACCACGCAATCGCAATGGACCAGTGTGAAGACGAGCATAGAATTTATAAATGGATGCATTTTTCTTGAGCTATAGGTGCCGATAATGGCTGACTAAAATAATGAATTTAAATTACCGTATTTATCGGCGTATAACACGCACCTTAATTTTAGGGCAGAAATTTTAGGGAAAAAGCTGAAATTTTAAAATAAACAGCTTTGAACTCAGAACATTTTTTTTAAATTAAATGTAGTCTCGCCAGGGCCCACGAATGCAGCCTAATCAGCACAGTGTCCTTAAATGCAGCCTTGCCAGTGCCCATACATGCAGCCTTGCCAGTGCCCATACATGCAGCCTTGCCAGTGCCCATACATGCAGCCTTGCCAGTGCCCATACATGCAGCCTTGCCAGTGCCCATACATGCAGCCTTGCCAGTGCCCATACATGCAGCCTTGCCAGTGCCCATACATGCAGCCTTGCCAGTGCCCATACATGCAGCCTTGCCAGTGCCCATACATGCAGCCTTGCCAGTGCCCATACATGCAGCCTTGCCAGTGCCCATACATGCAGCCTTGCCAGTGCCCATACATGCAGCCTTGCCAGTGCCCATACATGCAGCCTCGCCAGTGCCCATACATGCAGCCTCGCCAGTGCCCATAATTGCAGCCTCGCCAGTGCCCATAATTGCAGCCTCGCCAGTGCTCATAATTGCAGCCTTGCCAGTGCCACTATCCAAATCACTTTTAAATATGTCCAGAAAGCAGCGCCGAGAGGTAGAAGGGGGTGGGCGGCACCGAGGAGAAGGAAGGACGCGCTGTCATCGGAAGTCCTGGCGCCTATGATTGACGCCGGCATAGGAGGCAGGACTTCCGATGACAGCGCGTCCTTCCTTCTCCTTCTTATATAAAGGCAAAACCTTCACAATGGCCTTCCAGTAAGATAATGAAGGGGCCTCTCGTTTCTTCAAGCACAACACGATAGCCTTACAGGCATAAAAAAGTGAAAGTGAGAGAAGTCCTTTGAGTCCTACCTTCTCCACTAGGCCTAGCAGACAAACTGCGACAGAGGGACTGGTAGGGAAAGCAAGTCTTGAAGGGTACATATTGGCGGACAGTGCCTGAAGATGTGATCAAAGTTGTCAGGGGTGGTGGTACAGCACCTGCACTGTGCTTAGCCAGTGCCGTAAATAGTGGCTGCTTTCGCTGGAGTATGATAAGCTCTATGGAGCAGTTTAAATTTGATGTAGCGGTCTATGGCTCGTACGAGTCCTAAACTGACTAAATCATCCCCTTGGAAATTGGGAATTAATGGCATCCTACTGTCCCTACAATTTAGTGAGTGCTTTTGTCCTTTCTGTGAACAATTCCCTATAGACTTTAGATAGAGGCTTCTTCAAAGATTGATCAGGTAACCGTTGCTCTAAAGGGAGAAGACCAAGGTTTCAGAACCAAATTGTACTAAGAATGCATGTCGCAACTGCAAGTAGCAGAAGAGTTACCAACTCAGGTGGTTTTTAGATTTTTTTGATCAAACGTGAGGAGTCTCCTTTTCCCTGTGATATCCTGCAGCTGTTTGATACCAACCTGGGCCCACAATATGAGATCCGGGATGTCCTCAAAGTGAGAAAGTGAGAGAATCTAGGAATAAACCACAGTGGGGCAGATGGTGAACAGGCCAAGCCTTCTCGTTGCTTCAGCACCTTATCCCAGGCACAAATTGGGGGCTGCATCGATCAGTCAAGGTAGAAGCCACCTAGGGACCCCTATAAACCAGAAAGTATAGACTCTGGTAAGATCCCCGGAGAGTGGCCTCAAGCACATTTGTTGCCATCTCGTAGTAGCCAGTGCCTGGCAACAACCAAACATTTTAAAGAGATCCAGTAATGCCAGGCCTCACTGTCCAAGAGGTTCTTGCAGAGTATGAAGCCCTATCCTGGAATGTGACAATGGCCATTAAAAGGAATTAAACAGACTATTTGCACGCTTGAAATACGAAAAAGGGACCCAAATTGGAGAATTGCGTAAAAAAAATACAAAAAATATTTTCATCTTAAGATTTACCTGGCCGATCAATGAAAGGGGTAAATGTCGCTATGCGTCCTGACTTTAGAGAGTTGGGGGAGTAAATTCAACGACATATAGTCTCCCACTTTATCGGGATTACGGATTCCTAGATATTTTAACTCTGAGACCTAAGGGATAACATTTGACGCAGCCTGAGCTCTAGCATCTATGGGCATTATTATGCTGGATTTCTCCCACTTGACTTGGCCAGAAAAACACTCAAAATTGTTTAAGATCTTAAAAACCGCTTCGAGAGACGGCCCGGGATCCTGCAAAATAAGGTTGTCCGCATACATATAGGACATTGCATTCAGATGCCCTCTACCTCTAGTGCCCTTAACGCCGAAGATGTCCACAGGGCAATGACAATGGTTTCTACTGTGAGTGCAAATGGAAAGGGAGAAAGTGGACACCCCTTACGAGTACCGCTACCCATGGAAAACTAAGGAGAAACTGCCGTACCAATCCAAATGGCCGCTTTGGGACTACTGTATGTTATGATATCCAGGTAAGGAACTGGTTACCAAATCCCATACAATGTAATACCATGGACATATACAGTGCCTTGCGAAAGTATTCGGCCCCCTTGAACTTTGCGACCTTTTGCCACATTTCAGGCTTCAATCATAAAGATATAAAACTGTAATTTTTTTGTGAAGACTCAACAAGTGGGACACAATTATGAAGTGGAACGAAATTTATTGGATATTTCAAACTTTTTTAACAAATAAAAAACTGAAAAATTGGGCGTGCAAAATTATTCAGCCCCCTTAAGTTAATACTTTGTAGCGCCACCTTTTGCTGCGATTACAGCTGTAAGTCGCTTGGGGTATGTCTCTATTAGTTTTGCACATCGAGAGACTGAAATTTTTGCCCATTCCTCCTTGCAAAACAGCTCAAGCTCAGTGAGGTTGGATGGAGAGCGTTTGTGAACAGCAGTTTTCAGTTCTTTCCACAGATTCTCGATTGGGTTCAGGTCTGGACTTTGACTTGGCCATTCTAACACCTGGATATGTTTATTTGTGAACCATTCCATTGTAGATTTTGCTTTGTTTTGGATCATTGTCTTGTTGAAAGACAAATCTCTGTCCCAGCCTCAGGTCTTTTGCAGACTTGATCAGGTTTTCTTCCAGAATGGTCCTGTATTTGGCTCTATCCATCTTCCCATCAATTTTAACCATCTTCCCTGTCCCTGCTGAAGAAAAGAAGACCCAAACAATGATGCTGCCACCACCATGTTTGACAGTGGGGATGGTGTGTTCAGGGTGATGAGCTGTGTTGCTTTTATGCCAAATATAACGTTTTGCATTGTTGCCAAAAAGTTTGATTTTGGTTTCATCTGACCATAGCACCTGCTTCCACATGTTTGGTGTGTCTCCCAGGTGGCTTGTGGCAAACTTTAAACGACACTTTTTATGGATATCTTTAAGAAATGGCTTTCTTCTTGCCACTCTTCCATAAAGGCCAGATTTGTGCAGTACACGACTGATTGTTGTCCTATGGACAGAGTCTCCCACCTCAGCTGTAGATCTCTGCAGTTCATCCAGAGTGATCATGGGCCTCTTGGTTGCATCTCTGATCAGTCTTCTCCTTGTATGAGCTGAAAGTTTAGAGGGACGGCCAGGTCTTCGTAGATTTGCAGTGGTCTGATACTCCTTCCATTTCAATATTATCGCTTGCACAGTGCTCCTTGGGATGTTTAAAGCTTGGGAAATCTTTTTGTATCCAAATCCGGCTTTAAACTTCTCCACAACAGTATCTCAGACCTGCCTGGTTTGTTCCTTGTTCTTCATGATGCTCTCTGCGCTTTAAACGGACCTCTGAGACTATCACAGTGCAGGTGCATTTATACGGAGACTTGATTACACACAGGTGGATTCTATTTATCATCATTAGTCATTTAGGTCAACATTGGATCATTCAGAGATCCTCACTGAACTTCTGGAGAGAGTTTGCTGCACTGAAAGTAAAGGGGCTGAATAATTTTGTACGCCCAATTTTTCAGTTTTTTATTTGTTAAAAAAGTTTGAAATATCCAATAAATTTCATTCCACTTCATGATTGTGTCCCACTTGTTGTTGATTCTTCACAAAAAATTACAGTTTTATATCTTTATGTTTGAAGCCTGAAATGTGGCAAAAGGTCGCAAAGTTTGAGGGGGCCGAATACTTTCGCAAGGCACTGTAGTTCTAATCCACTGAATCAAAAGCCTTTGCTATGATAAGCTTCACACCACCCTCGCTCCCGAATTGGCATGATCGATCTGTAAGTGTGCAATTAGCCTGTGGAGATTAGTGTCTGTGTATTTGAGTAATGAAGCCAATCTGATCTATAGCAACCAAAGTAGTGGTGGCCAATATTTTGTTTAGGATCCTGACTCAGGAGTGCAATGGGCTTATAGGATGAATACTACAAAGGATCTTTGCCTCACTTAAGGAACAAAATAACCTGGGCCTCCATGAGGGAGTCAGGGAGAACCATGTTCTCTATACAAAAGTGAAATAATGACTCGATTCTCGGGACAAGACCCTCCCTCCATGTTTAGCCTATACCATTCAGCACAAAAACCATCCGGTCTAGGGGGATTTGTGGGGAGGGAAGGCCAGGATAGCCAATTCTATCTCTGCCTCAGTAATATCTGCCTTAAGACTATCACTATCAGGATGCGAGAGAACAGGAATGGTTAGGGAGGAGAGCAACAACTCCAGTTCTTGCTCATTGTAAATTGGAATAGGTGCATGTTGTGTTTTGTAATATTCCAAAATGAAATGTAAAAAAAATGCGATTTCTCTTACGTCCTCCGACAGTCGCCGCCCACTCATACAGTCTTCACCAATGGGGTATTGACTTCATCTCCACTGGAGTAGCTAGGCATAAAACTTGTTAGAAACAAAGCATTTACATAGACACACCCATGGGGGCTGTCCCACTGGTCCAATACCCCTCCTGCAATAGCCATCCCAGCTCAGTTTGTCTTCTGCCTAGTTTAGGAGTATATAGGCTTCCCTGTGCTGGGGCTACAGTCTCAGCCTTCTTCTTCTATTTTATGATAGAATAGGCTATGTGTTCGCCCTGGCCTCACAAACGACCCATCCCTGTCCTCAGGGATGCAGCCTTGTGAGGTGGCTACCTCACCGGACACATGCTCGGTTTGTCCGTGCACTCCTGGTGTCCTGCGTTTTTGGCTGACGGCACTCCCCTGCCATCTGAGGGCGGGTGGTTTCCCGTTTGATATGAGGCACCCCACGCCATCGGCTACAGGCAAGTACACTCTGTGTGGGGCCTTTTGTCTGGGGTCGGCAGTCTTATGTGGTCTGTGGTGTCCCCTATGTCTGTGCGGTTTTGGTCTCCCTGATCCCGGTCCCTGCGGGGTTTTTTTTTCCCACAGCCAGCGCTGTGTGGGGTTTTTGGGGATCCCTCTCCTGTGTCACTTTAGGGTGCTTGGAGGTACAGACATGTGGGGCGACCGCTGCGGGGTTAAAGACCGCCGGTCCTCCATTTTCGGTGTGGGCTGCTTGTCTGGCTTCACTATGGGCGCTTATACAGCATTGTATGCAGTGTATTTTGGCGCTCTGCGGCGCCATCTTGTGTGTGGCAAACGATCGTTCCGAGCACATGTCGGTGGCCATTTTGCCGAAACCTCCCATTACTTTGCATAGGCATCCATGTTTCCTTAGCCTGCAGCCTCAGTTCAGCCTCTGGCAATGACATCACTTCCTTCACTCAGGAGCGACCGACAGCGCTGGTAACACACTGGTGGGACTCTGTTGTGCTGTCCTTTTCAATCCTCCTGGCTTCAGTTTGTCCCTGTGGGTGTCTGTATTCCACAGTCCATATAGCGGTGTGCTGCGGGGTCCGCGGCGCAATTAACCACTTTACGACCGGCGCACGACGATCTACGTCGGCACTCAGCCCCGGCCAGGCAAACTGACGTAGGCCTACGTCAGCACAATTTGCCGGCCCTGTGCGCGCTCCCGCGCGTCCCCGCCGCCGATGATGACTCGATTGGGTTCAGAACCGATCAGTCATCAGGTCCAGGCCAATCATTTTTGGTCTGGACCTGTTGATCGGTCCTGCCCAATCAGATCATCCTCTAAGCCTGTGAAATGTAAACACAGGCTTAGAGGAGATGTGCCCTCCCCCCACAACGGTCTTTTCGGATCCAGCGTGAGAGGAGAGCACATCTTACTGTGAGTACTGCACCAAGCACACCCACACACAGTTAGATAGGCACATTTCACCCCCGATCGCCCCCCCAATTAACCCCTACAGCACCTGACACAACACACACTATATACAGCATATAGCATATACCTATATACCTGTATAAGTGTGATTTGTGAACAGGTGTAGCCCTTGCGACCCCCCCTTTTCCACTCAAATTACCCCCCACCCCCCCCTAATAAAGATTTAACCCACTGATCCCCCCTGAACCCCCCCTGATCACCGCCGTTAACCCCTACACCCTCTGTCACATCAGCACTAATACAAACGCAATATACGGTGTTATTGTATTTTTGTATTAGTGTCATTGTGATCAGAATTAGCGCAGGCGACTAAGTTTCTGTCCCAAGAAGGTTTAGGGTCCCCGCCACCCGCCCAATAAAGATTTAAGCCCCTGACCCCCCCCTGATCACCCCTACACCCCCTGCCATAACACACACCGTATACAGTATATAGCATTTTGCTATATACCCGTATAAGTGTGATTTGTGGTCAGGTCTAGCGCTTGCGACCCCCCTTTTTCCACTTGAATTACCCGCCACCCCCCCCTAATAAAGATTTAAGCCCCTGATCCCACCTGATCCCCCCCTGATCACCGCTAGTTAACCCCTACACCCTCTGTCACATCAGCACTAATACAAACGTAATATACTGTGTTTTTGTATTTTTGTATTAGTGTCATTGTGATCAGAATTAGCGCAGGCGACTAAGTTTGTGTCCCAAGCAGGTTTAGGGTCCCCCCCACCCGCCCAATAAAGATTTAATCCCCTGATCCCCTCCTGATCACCCCTACACCCCCTGCCACAACGCACACTGTATACAGTATATAGCATTTTCTATATACCTGTATAAGTGTGACTTGTGACCAGGTTTAGCGCTTGCCACCGTTCCTTTTATCCTTAGGATACCCGCCAGTCCCTTCCAATAAAGATTTAAACCCCTGATCCCCCCCTGATCACATCCCGTTAACCCCTACACCCTCTGTCACATTAGCACTAATACACACATAATATACTGTTTTTACTGTATTTTGTATTGGTGTCATTGTGACTTGAGGTTGCGCTAGCTAGCTAGTTTCTTTCCCAAAGGAGGTTTAGGGTCCCCGCCACCCCCCCCCAGATCCCCAGCGCATAGTTTAGAAGTAACCCCTTGATTGCCACACACGCACGCACGCACGCACGCACGCACCTACACTTCCATTTCTAGTATAGTGTTTGAACAGATCAATATCTGATCTGATCAGAACTATACTAGCGCCCCCATAGTTTAGGGTTCCCAAAACGCGGTGTTTGCACGATCAGTACTGATTCCGGCCAGCACCTGCGTTTAACCCTTTCACCCAGGCAAGTGTAGTAATCAATAGATTACTGTCACTTGCAAAAAAACACAAGACACAAAACCGCTGTGTTAGCAGAGTCAGGCCTGATCCCTGCTAGCATTAGCAGTTTTTTTTGTAGCGCTTGAAATAGTCTTCGACAACCAGGTGCTTTTATTACCTGTGAGTCGCATCACTGTACGAGTAAATTTAGTTGCCAAAATGACCAAACGTTCGTACAGGGATGAAGAGCTTCTCAGTTATATGCTGACCGAGTCATCTGATAGCGAAGGGGAAGCTACAATGACCGAATTAGTGTCAGTATATGAACCTGATGATGGCAGCGGCTCCCTGACAGATAGCTCCGACGACAGATGGGTCCCTGTTAGACCCAGGCGTACCCGACCCCATTCTGAAGTTGTTGTGATGCAGGAATCGCAGGGTGCTCGTATGGAGCAGAGTGTGGGTACTAGTGCCGCTCATCCTTCTGGCGACCTGGCAAGCGCCAGCGGCCTAGTACAACCTGGACCTAGTACAACCAGCACTGCAGTAAGACCTGGTGACGTGGCGAGTCCCCTAAGTGCAGTTGAAGCTGGTGCGGTGGCTAGCACAAGTAGTGGCCCGCAGCCACCGCGTATTCGAAGACAGGCCCGTAGAGCCCATAGTGCCCTCCCTGATGCGCTGGCATTTCCTAATTGGCAACCCACCGATACTACAGCGCCAGTACTTCCCCCATTCACCGCCCAACCTGGAATCCACGTGGAGACAGCTGGTTTTACGCCCCTGAACTTTTTTGAGCTGTTCTTCACGGAAGATCTTTACAGATCTATTGTGGATCAATCAAATTTGTATGCACAACAGTTCATCGCCGCCAACCCAAATTCACACCTTGCCAGACAATTCGGCTGGAAACCTATAACGGTTTCCGAATTTAAGATCTTTCTGGGCCTTTCCCTCCACATGGGCATAACTAAACAGAGTGAATTGCGGCTATATTGGTCCACTAGCCCAATTCACCATATGCGCATGTACTCTGCCTCTATGTCCAGGACGAGATACGAGCAAATTCTGCGATTTATGCATTTCAGCGACAATGAACTCTGTCGTCCTCGGGGAGACCCTGCATACGATCGGCTCCACAAAATTCGGCCCCTCATAGACCACTTCAATCAGCGGTTTGCAGCCTTGTTTACCCCCGAACAAGTTGTCTGCGTTGACGAGTCCCTGATTAAATTTACTGGCCGCCTTGCTATGAAACAGTACCTCCCCAGCAAGCGTGCCAAGTACGGGGTCAAACTGTATAAATTGTGTGACAGGGCCACAGGCTATACAGTTAGTTTCCGGGTCTATGAGGGAAAAGATAGCTGTGTGGAGCCCCCCAACTGCCCAGACTACATAGGGAGCAGCGGTAAGATCGTTTGGGACTTGGTGTCACCCTTATCCGGAAAGGGGTACCATTTGTACGTGGACAACTTTTATACAAGCGTGCCACTATTTAGTCACCTTCTTGATTTACAAATTGGCGCATGTGGCACCGTGCGACCTAATCGCCGGGGCTTCCCCCAACGGCTTGTAGATTCCCGTCTTAGTCGGGGGGCGAGAGCCTGCTTGAAAACGGACAAATTACTTGCGGTGAAGTGGAAGGATACACGGGATGTTTATGTTCTGTCCTCCCTTCACCCAGACACGACGATCCAAATTCCTACGGCAACTGGCGTTATGGAGAAACCCCTCTGTGTCCACGAATATAACCTTAACATGGGAGGGGTGGACCTTAACGACCAGCTTTTGGCGCCGTATTTAGTTGCCCGTAAAGCCAGACGCTGGTACAAAAAAGTGTCTGTTTACCTATACCAATTGGCTATGCTGAACGCCTTTGTCCTATACAGGGCGTCAGGACGAACTGGATCTTTCCGGGAATTCCAGGAAGAGATCATCCTTGCCTACCTGTACCCAGGAGGCATGCCTGCCCAACTTCCCCTTCCAGATGCAGTGAGCCGGCTGCATGAGAGGCATTTTTCACATGTCCTCCCGAGTACCCCTACCCAAAGATGGCCCCAAAGAAGATGTCGTGTCTGTAGCAAGCGCGGATTTAGGCGTGACACCCGTTATTATTGTCCCAAATGTCCTGACCAACCTGGTCTCTGCATCGGGGAATGTTTCGAGCGCTACCATACACTAGTGGATTATTAGCGTAGGGTACAGCACGACACAGTGTAGGGCACATAAACACAGGGTCTCGAAGGATGTTGGATGTCCATCGACATTTTGAGAGACCCAAGCTGGAAGAGAAGATCGCAGATGATCGCAGTCCCTCCCAAATCAAGAAGTAAAGGAACAGTTAGAAAGAAAAATAAAAGGATCCAAAAACTGTTGTGGTGTCAGTAATTTTATATGTCCTTCTACTCCTTCCTACTATACTTTTTTTCAATGTCCTTTGTTTGTTTTTTCATTCTTTTGTGACCTGTTTCTCTTGCAGGTCCCTCGTCGGCTACCACGCATTGATTTTATATATTCTGACACAAACAGCGTTTGCGCTCAGCATATATGGATACCTTTGCTGATAGCAGCTGTGGTGATTTTCTGATTTCAGCACTGCAGTTAAAATCCTATTTTGGTATACGTGGATAGCGCCGTGTATACCCATCATTAAATTCAGTGGGTGGTTGTTTGGGCGGTTAATGATGAAAATCCAAAAACTGTTGTTGTCAGTCATTTTATATGTCCTTCTACTCCTTCCTACTATACTTTTTTTCAATGTCCTTTGTTTGTTTTTTCATTCTTTTGTGACCTGTTTCTCTTGCAGGTCCCTCGTCAGCTACCACGCATTGATTTTATATATTCTGACACAAACAGCGTTTGCGCTCAGCATATATGGATACCTTTGCTGATAGCAGCTGTGGTGATTTTCTGATTTCAGCACTGCAGTTAAAATCCTATTTTGGTATACGTGGATAGCGCCGTGTATACCCATCATTAAATTCAGTGGGTGGTTGTTTGGGCGGTTAATGATGAAAATCCAAAAACTGTTGTTGTCAGTCATTTTATATGTCCTTCTACTCCTTCCTACTATACTTTTTTTCAATGTCCTTTGTTTGTTTTTTCATTCTTTTGTGACCTGTTTCTCTTGCAGGTCCCTCGTCGGCTACCACGCATTGATTTTATATATTCTGACACAAACAGCGTTTGCGCTCAGCATATATGGATACCTTTGCTGATAGCAGCTGTGGTGATTTTCTGATTTCAGCACTGCAGTTAAAATCCTATTTTGGTATACGTGGATAGTGTCGTGTATACCCATCATTAAATTCAGTGGGTGGTTGTTTGGGCGGTTAATGATGAGTAATACTACGCATTATTCCTGTGCTGATTTCTGATAGGTTCTCTTTTTTTCCGTTCAGCCCACAGGCTGCATGAAAAAAAAAAAAACCTATATGCCAAACAAGGACCAGCAATGTACTGGTACGTTGCTGGACTTTGAGTGGTTATACCAGGATGATGCCTGCAGATTTAGGCATCATCTTGGTATCGTTTTTTACAGCCAGCGGTCGGCTTACATGTAAAAGCAATTCTAGCAGGTAATTGGCCGCTAGACTGCTTTTACATGCAGTGGGAGGGGCCTCCCCCCCCCCCACCGCCGCCTTCCGCAGCCTTCCATGGTTTTTCTCTGGCTCTCCTGTCCCACCGGTTAACCCGAGAGTGCAGCCGGTGGTTCAATTATCTAACCATAGAGCTAATTGGAGATGAGAATGGCTCCAATCATCTCTATGGCCTAAGATGCCGGAGGCTACGAGCATTTTATGACTTCTGTTTCGCCAGAAATAAACAGGGCCATTGGGAAATTGGGAAAGTATTTTATCACACCAATTTTGGTGTGGTCAGATGCGTTAAGGTCAGAGGAGAGATCTAGAGTCTAAAAGACCCCAATTTTTTTTAAAAAGAGTACCTGTCACTACAGATTGCTATCATAGGGGATATTTAAATTCACTATGATAACAATAAAAATGATTTAAAAAAAAAAAAAATTAAAGGAAAGGTGTCAAAATAACATAAAAAAGCAAAAGAAAAAAAAAAAAAAAAAAAAAAAATTGAGCCCCCCCCCTTACCCCCGGTGCTTGCGCGCAATGGCGCACGCAAGCGGTGGTCTAGTGTCATATGTAAACCACAATTGCAGCATGCATGTGAGGTATCGCCGCGATCGCCAGATCGAGTGCAGTAATTCTTGCAGTAGACCTCCTCTGTAAGTCTAAAGTGGTAACCTGTAGAGACTTTTAAAGGTTTTCAAAAATGTACATACGTTTTTGTCGCTGCGCAGGCATGCGCAATTTTTAAAGCATGTCATGTTAGGTGTCTATGAACTCGGCATAAGATCATCTTTTAAATTTTACCAAAAAAATTGGAATTATATAGTGTATTTGTGCAATAAATTAAAAAAAAATGTATTTTTTTCGCAAAAATTGCGTTTGGAAAATCTGTGCGCAAATACCGTGTGACAAAAAAATTTGCAACATCCACCATTTTATTCTATAGGGCCTCTGCTTTAAAAAAATATATAATGTTTGGGGGTTCAAAGTAATTTTCTAGTAAAAAAAAAATATTTTTTCATGTAAACAAAAAGGCACAGAAAAGGCTTGGTTTTCAAGTGGTTAGAAGAGTGGGTGATGTGTGGATAAGATTGAGTATAAAATGCCGGAACTGTTCAAACACCCCCCTAATGACCCCTTTTTGAAAAGTAGACACCCAAAGCTTTTTTCTGAGAGGCATGGTGAGTCCATGGAGTATTTTATATTTTGCCACAAGTTTCGGGAAAATTATTATTTTTTTTTTTTTTGTTGTTTTTTTACAGAAAGTTGTCACTAAATGATATATTGCTCATGCATGCCATGGGAATATGTGAAATGACACCCCAAAATACATTCTTTTGCTTCTCCTGAGTACAGGGATACCACATGTGTGAGACTTTTTGGGAGCCTAGCTGTGTACGCGCCCCCGAAAACCAATCCACATCTTCAGGTTTTCTAATGGCGTAAATTGCTGATTTTACCCCTGACTACCTGTCACAGTTTCAGAGGCCCTGAAATTTCAAGATGGCACAAAACCCCCCCAAATGACCCCATTTTGCAAAGTAGACACTCCAAGCTACTGGCTGAGAAGTATGGTGAGTCCATGGAATAGTTTATATTTTGCCACAAGTTTCGAGGAAAAAAATTTTTTTTATTTTTTTTTATTTTTTTACACAAAGTTGTCAGTAAATGATATATTGCTCACACAGGCCATGGGTATATGTGAAATGACACCCCAAAATACATTCTGCTGCTTCTCCTGAGTACAATGATACCCCATGTGTGAGACTTTTTGCCAGTCTAGCCGCGTACAGGACCCGGAAAACCAATGCGCACCTTTAGGCTTTCTAAGGGCGTAAATTGTTGATCTCACTCCTTACTACCTATCACAGTTTTGAAGTCCATAAAAAGCCAAGATTGCACAAACCCCCCCCAAATGACCCCATTTTGCAAAGTAGACACTCCAATCTATTTGCTGAGAGGCATGGTGAGTATTTTGCAGCTCTAATTTTTTTTGGAAAATGAAGAAAAAACAGGAAAATGCATTTTTTTTCCTCTTTTTTCAATTTCCAAAACTTTGTGACAAAAAGTGAGATCTGCAAAACACTCAACATGCCTCTCTGCAAATAGCTCAGGGTGTCTACTTTCCGAAAAGGGGTCATTTGGGGGGGGGTTGTGCTGTCTTGGCATTTCATGGCCTCCAAAACTGTGATAGGTAGTCAGGAGTGAAATCAACAATTTACGCCCTTGGAAAGCCTGAAGGCGATGATTGGTTTTCGGGGTCCTGTACTCGGCTAGACTGCAAAAAAGTCTCACACATGGGGTATCCCTATACTCAGGAGAAGCAGCAGAATGTATTTTGGGGTGTCAGTTCACATATACCCATGGCATGTGTGAGCAATATATCATTTACTGACAACTTTGTGTAAAAAAAAAAAAAAAAATATATATATATATATATATATTTCCCGGAACTTGTGGCAAAATATAAAATATTCCATGGACTCACCATGCCTCTCAGCAAATAGCTTGGGGTGTCTACTTTCCAAAATGGGGTCATTTGGGGGGGTTTTGTGCTATCTTGGAATTTTAGGGCCTCCGAAACTGTGATAGGTAGTCAGGAGTGAAATCAACAATTTACGCCCTTGGAAAGCCTGAAAGTGGGGACTGGTTTTCGGGGACCTGTACTCGGCTAGACTGCAAAAAAGTCTCACACATGGGGTATCCCTGTACTCAGGAGAAGCAGCAGAATGTATTTTGGGGTGTCATTTCACATATACCCATGGCATGTGTGAGCAATATTTCATTTACTGACAACTTTGTGAAAAAAAAAAAAAAAAAATATATATATATATATTTCCCGGAACTTGTGGCAAAATATAAAATATTCCATGGACTCACCATGCCTCTCAGCAAATAGCTTGGGGTGTCTACTTTCCAAAATGGGGTCATTTGGGGGGGTTTTGTGCTATCTTGGAATTTTAGGGCCTCCGAAACTGTGATAGGTAGTCAGGAGTGAAATCAACAATTTACGCCCTTGGAAAGCCTGAAAGCGGGGACTGGTTTTCGGGGACCTGTACTCGGCTAGACTGCAAAAAAGTCTCACACATGGGGTATCCCTGTACTCAGGAGAAGCAGCAGAATGTATTTTGGGGTGTCATTTCACATATACCCATGGCATGTGTGAGCAATATTTCATTTACTGACAACTTTGTGGAAAAAAAAAAAAAAAATATATATATATATGTATTTCCCGGAACTTGTGGCAGAATATAAAATATTCCATGGACTCACCATGCCTCTCAGCAAATAGCTTGGGGTGTCTACTTTCCAAAATGGGGTCATTTGGGGGGGGTTTGTGCTATCTTGGAATTTTAGGGCCTCCGAAACTGTGACAGGTAGTGCAGAGGTGACATGCACAATTTACGCCATTAGAAAACCTGGGAGTGTTGATTGGTTTTCGCGGTCCTGTACACAGCTAGGCTCCCAAAAAGTCTCACACATGGGGCATCCCCATACTCAGGAGAAGTGGCAGAATGTATTTTGGGGTGTAATTCCACATATACCCATGTCATGTGTGAGAATTTTATCTTTTAGTGACAACGTTGTGTAAAAAAAAAAAATAAAAAAAAAAAATAGTAATATTCCCAAAACTTGTGGTAAAATATAAAATATTCCATGGACTCACCATGCCTCTTAGCAAACAGCTTGGGGTGTCTACTTTCCAAAATGGGGTCATTTGGGGGGGTTTTGTGGTATCTTGACATTTCAGGGCCTCCTAAACCGTTAGAGGTAGTGAGAAAATGCAATGAAAAATGTACGCCCTTTGAAATTCTGATGGTGGGGATTTGTTTTTGTGGTCCCGTACACAGCTAGGCTCCCAAAAAGTCCCACATATGTGGTATCCCTGTACTCAGGAGAAGCAGCAGAATATATTTTGGGGTGTAATTACACATATACCCATGGCATGTGTGAGCAATATATCATTTCAATGACAACTTTGTGTAAAAAAAAAAAAAAAAATATATATATATATATATATATTTCCCGGAACTTGTGGCAAAATATAAAATATTCCATGGACTCACCATGCCTCTCAGCAAATAGCTTGGGGTGTCTACTTTCCAAAATGGGGTCATTTGGGGGGGTTTTGTGCTATCTTGGAATTTTAGGGCCTCCGAAACTGATAGGTAGTCAGGAGTGAAATCAACAATTTACGCCCTTGGAAAGCCTGAAAGTGGGGACTGGTTTTCGGGGACCTGTACTCGGCTAGACTGCAAAAAAGTCTCACACATGGGGTATCCCTGTACTCAGGAGAAGCAGCAGAATGTATTTTGGGGTGTCATTTCACATATACCCATGGCATGTGTGAGCAATATTTCATTTACTGACAACTTTGTGAAAAAAAAAAAAAAATATATATATATATATATTTCCCGGAACTTGTGGCAAAATATAAAATATTCCATGGACTCACCATGCCTCTCAGCAAATAGCTTGGGGTGTCTACTTTCCAAAATGGGGTCATTTGGGGGGGTTTTGTGCTATCTTGGAATTTTAGGGCCTCCGAAACTGTGATAGGTAGTCAGGAGTGAAATCAACAATTTACGCCCTTGGAAAGCCTGAAAGCGGGGACTGGTTTTCGGGGACCTGTACTCGGCTAGACTGCAAAAAAGTCTCACACATGGGGTATCCCTGTACTCAGGAGAAGCAGCAGAATGTATTTTGGGGTGTCATTTCACATATACCCATGGCATGTGTGAGCAATATTTCATTTACTGACAACTTTGTGGAAAAAAAAAAAAAAAATATATATATATATGTATTTCCCGGAACTTGTGGCAGAATATAAAATATTCCATGGACTCACCATGCCTCTCAGCAAATAGCTTGGGGTGTCTACTTTCCAAAATGGGGTCATTTGGGGGGGGTTTGTGCTATCTTGGAATTTTAGGGCCTCCGAAACTGTGACAGGTAGTGCAGAGGTGACATGCACAATTTACGCCATTAGAAAACCTGGGAGTGTTGATTGGTTTTCGCGGTCCTGTACACAGCTAGGCTCCCAAAAAGTCTCACACATGGGGCATCCCCATACTCAGGAGAAGTGGCAGAATGTATTTTGGGGTGTAATTCCACATATACCCATGTCATGTGTGAGAATTTTATCTTTTAGTGACAACGTTGTGTAAAAAAAAAAAATAAAAAAAAAAAATAGTAATATTCCCAAAACTTGTGGTAAAATATAAAATATTCCATGGACTCACCATGCCTCTTAGCAAACAGCTTGGGGTGTCTACTTTCCAAAATGGGGTCATTTGGGGGGGTTTTGTGGTATCTTGACATTTCAGGGCCTCCTAAACCGTTAGAGGTAGTGAGAAAATGCAATGAAAAATGTACGCCCTTTGAAATTCTGATGGTGGGGATTTGTTTTTGTGGTCCCGTACACAGCTAGGCTCCCAAAAAGTCCCACATATGTGGTATCCCTGTACTCAGGAGAAGCAGCAGAATATATTTTGGGGTGTAATTACACATATACCCATGGCATGTGTGAGCAATATATCATTTCAATGACAACTTTGTGTAAAAAAAAAAAAAAAAAAATTTTTAGTCATTTTTCAAACACCTGTGACAAAAAAATGAAATATTCAATGAGCTCAACATGCCTCTCAGAACATTCCTTAGGATGTCTACTTTCCAAAAAGTGGTAGTTTGGGGGGGTTTTGTACTGCCCTGCCATTTTAGCACTTCATGAAATGAGATAGGCAGTCAAAAATTAAAGCTGCGTAAATTTCTGTATTTACACCATAGTTTGTAGACGCTATAACTTTTGCGCAAACCAATAAAAATACGCTCATTGAATTTTTTTTTGTCAAAGACATGTAGCTAAATATATTTTGGCCAAAAAAAAATACATAAATTGAGTATATTGGATATTTTTTAAAAGACAAAGTTGAAAATGTCATTTTTTTGCAAAATTTTCGCTCTTTTTTTATTAATATCGCAAAAAATAAAAAGCGCAGAGGTGATCAAATACCACCAAAAGAAAGCTCTGTTTGTGGGAAAAAAAGGACGTAAATTTCGTTTGGGTACCACATTGCATGACCGCACAATTGTCAGTTAAAGTCACGCAGTGCCGAGTCGTAAAATACCCCCTGGTCGGAATGGGGGTAAAATCTTCCGGGGCTTAAGTGGTTAAAGGGACAGTACCTTACATTAAAAAAAAAAAAAAAAAAATTTTTTTTTTTTTTTTGTAATGGAATTCCAGGACAGCAAATTCCCTCCAGCCTTGGTGGGGGATTCAAGTTCCTCTGAATCCTCTACCCTGACTAATTTGGCCGCTGTAGTGGCGTCTTTGGTGTCCAAAATGGATGTGCTGATGTCTGAACGTGCTGCTAGAAAAAGGCCTAGGATTTCTTTTTCTTCTGATTCTGAATGTGACATGGTTGCTGCAGGTAGCGTGTCCCTTTCAGGGTCTCTCTCTTCTCAGGACCCACTAGAGTCTGAGGGGGAGGCGGAGGCCACAGGGGTGGAGGAATCCCCCCCTGGGGCGCCCGAGGAACGCGCAGCTATGGATGCGCTGATTTCTGCCATTAAAGAAACCCTACATTTAGAGGATGAGCCCAATCCTCCGGGCATTGTGTCCTCTTTTGGTACACACAGGACCCGCAAGACGGCGCAGGTTTTTCCTTGCCCCGCTGAGTTTCTTCACACAGTGAATGAGCAATGGCGCAATTTAAAACACACTTTCACGGTGCCTAAGAGGTTTCAACTCCTCTACCCTTTTGCGTCTACTACGGTTGCACGCTGGTGTGTGGCTCCTCAAGTGGATCACACTGTGGCCAGATTGAACAAGGCCACTCTGGTTCCCACCGAAGATTCTCCGGTGTTTAGGGATCCTACGGATAGGAGGCTGGAATCTCTTGCACGCACTCTCACACTGAGCTGGGATGGCTATTGCAGGATGGGTATTGGACCAGTGGGACAGCCCCCATGGGTGTGTCTATGTAAATGCTTTGTTTCTAACAAGTCATATGCCTAGCTACTCCTGTGCAGATGAAGTCAATACCCCATTGGTGAAGACTGTATGAGTGGGCGGCGACTGTCGGAGGACTCAGAGAAAGGAATTTTACGGTAAGATTTTACAAAAATTCAGTTTATTGGCTGGGTCTGTGAGCAAGGATCCCTGCAAGTTTTTAATGCAAGGGACATTAGTCTGAATCCTCTGTTTCGCCTGCAGTTTGCCGTTCTTTTCGCCTTGCTAAAATAGGGTCTCAGCCCTTCTGACCCTAGATGTTTGTCAGTTCAGTGAGATGTAACCCCAATTGGCGATGGGCTTCAAGCATGGCTATATAAGTGGCGTCTGAAGGACCAGAAGCCTGAGCCAGCTCACAAAAACTTTCCTTGTCCTGCAACTCCTGTAGGGTAGAAATAAGCTCTTTACGTCCCTGCTTATAAGCCAATATATAATGACTCCTCATACACGCTTTGAAGGCGACCCAAACAACCGTTGCTGAGGAGAAGTTGTCCCCCCAGTAGCTAGAAAAGATAGGTGCCACCTGGGAAGACACTGGTTACCTCCAACAACCTAGGGCTCAAACTCCATGCACCCACCCCCCCCCCCAATTCTCAATAGCAATCCACTGTGTATTGACAAAGCATTGTGATCGGAGAGGCCCCCTGGTAGGTAATTTGGCTCCCCTCACTAACTACACTAGTGGGGCACTGGCAAAAGCCAAGTCTATCCTTTAGAATATTTGTGTGTGTTAGACAGGTAGGAAAAACTCCAACGTCACAACTTTGTTAGTGAAGCCGTTGTTGCCCAGGAAATAAATTCTACAGAAGAAATCCTAGTTGGATTAGATGAATCTAAAGGCCCGTATACACGAGTCGAAATTCGGCCGGGAATTTTCGCGATCTGCCGATTTTCGCGGCTTGTTAGTATGGTGCTCTCGACAACCGACTCCGACTTTTCGGCCGACAAAATTCTGGTGTGTAGTAGAGCTGCACGATTAATCGTATGAAAATCGCGATCTTGATTCACCCCCCCCCCCCCTGATGATCTAACCCTGAAATATGCTTGATTCTTTGCATAGCAGAGAGAACAGCTGTGGAAAAAAATAAAAGCCTCCAGGCAAACGCCTATCAGCAAAGTCTCCCAGTAACTATAAACAAAAATGATTACATTGTATCTTTTCCTTCCCTCTGCCAGGGAGAAAGGAAGTTTAACCTCTTAAAGACTGGACCTTTTTCTGACACTTGTTGCTTGCAAGTTAAAATCATTTTTTTTTGCTAGAAAAGTACTTAGAACCCCCAAACATTTTATATATTTTTTTTTAGCAGAGACCCTACAGAATAAAATAGCGATTGTTGTAATATTTTATGTCACACTGTATTTGTGCAGCAGTCTTTCAAACGCAATTAATAGACTTTAATGAATAAAAAAAAAAAACGTAACAGTAAAGTTATCCCAATTTTTTTTTGTTACACAGAGAATCGTGAGAGAATCGTGATCTTTATTCCAAGCTAAAAAATCGTGATTCTCATTTTGGCCAGAATCGTGCAGCTCTAGTGTGTAGGCTATAAAATTTTTGTCCACCGTCAAAACAGGTCCGATTTTCGTGCAGTCAGTACAGATTTCGACAGGGAAAAATCTTATGAGCAAGACTGGGCATGCTCAGAGATGAAATAACACAAAGAAAGCAATCCAACACATGACATCACTTCTGAAGTATAATTCTGTCGGACGACAAAATTCGTGTGCAGTCTAGAGCACATTCCAACCAACAGACACCACTCTGGACAAAAGACCGGTCGGCGGAAATTCGTTGCGGATGTACGAGGCTTTAGGTGTCGTTTAAAATGGTGTTGAAGTCACCTGCCATGAGAAGGGAGAGATGCATAAAATTAGCAAATTTACCCAATAACTCATACAACACTTGAACCTAGAATGGTGGAGGCATATAGAGATTGACTAAAACCATTTTACATATACAGATATCAGCTATATTAATCAAGTAACCCCCAGGATCCAAAATTACTTGGCGGATGGTAAAGGGGACTGGCCTTACTAAGAATAGATACCCTTCTGGCATAGGTAGAGTACGTAGCGTGTAGAACACGCTGAATCCAGGGGCGGCGTAAGGCCAGAAGCCTGTTACCATCCAGATGCATCTCCTAAAGGAAGACTGAGGCTTAAAGCGGAATTCCAGCCTCAAAATGAACTTTGCCCCATTCACTCTACCTTGTTTTTGAAGAAAATTATACTTGCCTTTCTTCCACTTCCTCCCTCTGCGACCGCGGCCTGCGCCGTTCCTTCTTGCATTGACTCCTGGGAGCTGAGTGTCATGGCTCCCAGGAGTCAATGCCCCTGCACTGGCCCTGCTCGTCACTTCCGGTGTAGGCGCGTTATTCCCTGCTGAACAGCTTCTGGGCATGCCCTGAAGCTGTGCAGGGATAAGGCGCCTGCACCGGAAGTGACGAGCAGGGCATTCTGGGACTCTGACATCACCGAAGAGGATGCTCTGGCTTCAGCTGCCCACACCTGAGATAGCAGCGCTGGACAAGACATTTTCAAGGTAAGTATTTCTTCTAAAAGATAAGTGAAACGGGACAGTTAAGAGGCTATCGTTGCTAAAATGCAGTAGCCCTGACTGTCCCGGGGGTATTTTTATAAAAAAAAAAAAAAAAATGTTTTGAGGTCGGAACTCCGCTTTAAGTGGGTTTAAATATTCATATAAATATTCATATATTCAAGACCCTGTGAAATTTTTCATTCACACCTTGGACATTCCAAGATACCAGGTTAACTGCAGACACCGTCATACATTCACACATTATATATATATATATATATATATATATATATATATATATATATATATATATATATATATATATACAGTAAAACCTTGGCTTAAGAGCGCTTTGTAAGACAAGCAAAATTTTCAAATTTTGACTTGATATACAAGCGATGTTTTGATATACAAGTAGCCTCAAGTCACAGCTGAGTATAAAAGAGAAGAGAGGCGCCTCTAAGTGTAGCAATATGGTTAAATTTAATGAAGGTACAACATTTAGCAACTCACATGGGTGATGATTGGAACAGGCACATCTAAGGATGCAGGCATCCAGACTAAAGCTGTCCACATAGACCATCCTCCGCACCGACATCTACGTCATCCCTTCCATGCTGCCCCTCGCTTTACTGCAGGGTGGTCTTCCCGGTCAGGATTACAGACTGGCAGCCGGCGGTGCAGAAGATAGTCTTTTTGGACAGCTTTACCCCGGATGCCTGCATACTTAGATGTGCCTGTTTTATTCATCAATCATATGAGTTGCTAAATGTTGTACCTTCATTAAATGTAACCATATTGCTACTTAGAGGCACCTCTCTTCTCTTTGATACTCTGTAGCTCCTGCTGGATTTTGCTTCTAATCCCCTTGTGGAAGCGGTTATTTGTGGATGGACATTTTATGGTTCTATAACCTCTCGCAATGCAATAATCTTTTTATGTGGACTATAAACTTAAGGACTTATGAATAATTGGTTGTGGAACGAATCATCTGAGTTTCCATTATTTCTTATGGGGAAATTTGCTTTGATATGAGTGCTTTAGATTACAAGCATGTTTCCGGAACGAATTATGCTCGCAATCCAAGGTTTTACTGTATATTATATATAATATTCTGTGACATTGATGACCCAGATAGATCCATATCTGACAGTAGTGAAGGACAAATGTGAAACATCAAAAACTGTCCCCAGTCCCAACTGCTTCTGTGTAAAACACTGGAACAAGCTCTTTCTTTGCAGCTTTCTCCCAAAAACTTGCCCCAACAAGTAGAAAAGCGTGACCATAGAAAAAAGAAAAATCAAGTCCGTTAGTCCACCAAAAACTTCACAAGACAACCAAGGCTCTGTGCCACAGAAAAAGGATGAGGTCGACTCGTAAGGGCTTTAGCCTCCCCGCTCCCTGGTATGTGGCAGTCTCCAGGTGAAAACAAAAGAATACTTCCTGAGGTATATCAAGGGCACCCAAAGATCAAGGAGATGGTACTTCCACAAAGTGCAAAATCAACCAGTTCTAAAGACCCACAGAGGTCTCCCTCAGGAAATAGTGAAAACAAAAACTTCAGCAACAGAGCTCCCCTCTCCTGGCCAGCCAGGGACTCACAGGGTGTCAATCCAGTCCTTGGCCCCCATGGGTGCATCGAAGAACCTGACGGTACCCTGGTGCGGAACCCTCAGCCCACTGGGATAGAGCATACTGTACTGTACGAAAGAAAAACAAAAAAAACATGAAGTCAACGCCTGACCTCATTGAAAGGCCGCCGGCGTTTGTGTCAGCAGAAAAATCTGAAAATAGCATTACCCTAGTGTTTTCATATGGCAGTTCGGGATGCTTCCATGCTTTGGCTAATATGTCCCTATCCCTGAAATTTAAAAAAAAAAAACAGGAATGGTCTGGGTGGTGCGCTCTATATTATAAGTAGGCGGCATATCAGGCAAATTCAGCAGCTTTTTAAATGGAGAGTCTGCAAAGGTAGCAGGGCAAGAGCCCTCAGGTAGGCAGATATTCTTGCCAACACTGCAGGGTCCAGGAGGCAGGGAGAAGCAGGCAGAGTCTTTAAATGGAAAAGAGCCGATTACAGGAAAAATAAGATGGATCAGCATGGAGCCCACAGTCCACAAGTCTTCCCCCGACTCCCCTACTCCCATCCCTGCCATGCCCCTGCTCTTCTTCTGTTCAAACATACAAGGCTGTCAAGAATGCTAATTGCCACATCTGAGAATCACTGAGTTCTAGATCTCTACAATAAAATAAACGCACACAAACGTTAAACAGGATTTCACATTGAAATATGCAAAACAACATTCTGAAAGGATTTGTAATGTGCAAGCATATGATCAATTTTATTAGCCTAAGATGAATATTTTCAATAGAACTAAAATATTGAACCCCCCCCCCCCCCCCAAAGAAACAAAAAAGATACACTGAGACACATAGCCGGAATCATATTATCAGACAGAGATACTGGTGTATTCTTAAAAATGAGACGCATCCCATTTAAAGTTTTAACCTTGATTTTCTAGTTTGTAGATTGAATATCTAGTATACCTCTCTTACAATTAAGTCTGAACACATCCCCACCTCTCCTAGGAGTAGCAACTCTATGTAACATGAATATCATTCCCCCCATGGCGTTCATTAACGTGTATTTCTACATTCATAGAATGATGCTTTTCAATGTGATAGAGGTGATCAGGCAGAGACCCCCAAAGATCCCAAAGCTTCCTCCTTATTGTGCTGACATACTGAATCAGGCAAATATTGCATGTTGTAAAAGATGTATTACGATTTATAAACAATATAATCCTGTCACTGGCAGTAAATTCAACTGTAAACCTCACAATATGTGTGCACAACAGGGACACTTTTTTTCCAATTCAGCATTTGTAATTATCTCAAAACTTTAACCAGCTTTTTATTTT
>NC_138769.1:615978489-616043489 GCF_965119305.1 Pelophylax lessonae
GATCCAAATCAAGAAAGGCAGAGGAATAAAGATATATTTAAAATTTACTAATAAACTATTCTTACCCAGATTTGGGGATCAAAGATAGACAGCGTCAATCGTACTTATCTTGGTTTAAAAACAATTTTTGTAGAAGAGAGGCCATTGGGTCCTTAAGGTTAGTAAGGAAGGAAAGAAAAAAAGGAGTATTTGTGTAAATCCTCAATTTATATATAAATATAGCCCGTACAGGTGTGATGACAGATTCATATGTGAAGGGGGCACTTACCAAAAGTTGTTGTTGAGAATTAATACTTCTCGTGATAGAGGGGACAAAAGCCGTGCATGAAGTGTGATTTTAGTAAGTGAAATGCTGGTTATAATGAAAATTTCCCAGTCAATTGTCTACACAGATAGTGAGTAAGTGTACATATAGGTTATCCTGTTGGGAATCAGGAAAAAATAAAGTGCCGAGGGTATGTGGACTAGATAAGATGAAATCACCGAACAACGATGGACATATGGCTCTCATTTAGGATCTGAAAAATATATATATTCAAAAAAGGAACCATAAGTATTCAATTGTTCTCAAAGGTCAAATAAATAAGCTGAGTGAAAAGGGTGTATAGAATATTGCTTACCAGCCATTAAGATCAAAGTGTCAAGATAGCAGTCGTCTGGGAATAGATCTGCCATTATGAGCTCCATAAAATTAGTGCTATTTATACCTACCTGATGTGGGTCTGTACCTCCCTTACCTTTGAGTCTCCCGCCCCCCACATCCGCCCGCCAACGGCGTCCACGTGTGGACGCCGCGGGAGGATGTTTCCGCATAACCGGAAGTGAGCGTCACTTCCGGTCCCGAAACCGGAAGTGACGATCCGTCGCCGAATGAATGCGCAACTCGTAATGCTAAGCCTAATGCCGAGATGTATGCATAAAAAGAATGCACCAGAACAGCACAGCAGAACAAACGATGGAATATACAAAGGAAAATATTAAAGTAGTTACTCAATCACATTACTATCCAGACTTTGAAATCCAACTATCTATATGTAAGAGCAATAATCTTTACAAATGCAGACAATAAAACCTTTAATTACCAATATAAAGGATACCAATTGAGTTTTACAAAGAGAGAAAAAGAAAGGGTATATAGTATTATAGCAGGTATATAGCTATCATGCGACAAATGGTATGCAGAACAATGGGTCATGTGATATCCAGATCTACAGAACATTTGAAAGAGGGGGAGGAAAGAGGTAGGTATAAATAGCACTAATTTTATGGAGCTCATAATGGCAGATCTATTCCCAGACGACTGCTATCTTGACACTTTGATCTTAATGGCTGGTAAGCAATATTCTATACACCCTTTTCACTCAGCTTATTTATTTGACCTTTGAGAACAATTGAATACTTATGGTTCCTTTTTTGAATATATATATTTTTCAGATCCTAAATGAGAGCCATATGTCCATCGTTGTTCGGTGATTTCATCTTATCTAGTCCACATACCCTAGGCACTTTATTTTTTCCTGATTCCCAACAGGATAACCTATATGTACACTTACTCACTATCTGTGTAGACAATTGACTGGGAAATTTTCATTATAACCAGCATTTCACTTACTAAAGTCACACTTCATGCACGGCTTTTGTCCCCTCTATCACGAGAAGTATTAATTCTCAACAACAACTTTTGGTAAGTGCCCCCTTCACATATGAATCTGTCATCACACCTGTACGGGCTATATTTATATATAAATTGAGGATTTACACAAATACTCCTTTTTTTCTTTCCTTCCTTACTAACCTTAAGGACCCAATGGCCTCTCTTCTACAAAAATTGTTTTTAAACCAAGATAAGTACGATTGACGCTGTCTATCTTTGATCCCCAAATCTGGGTAAGAATAGTTTATTAGTAAATTTTAAATATATCTTTATTCCTCTGCCTTTCTTGATTTGGATCCCCACTTTGTCATCTTGTGATATCCTGCCCAAACCTTGTATAGGGATGGACTATCCCCCGGTTTTGATTTAATTCCGGGGTACTAGTCTACCCTCTCTTTGCCCCCCCTTTGGGTCATTTGGTAATTCACATCTTACATTACCTCCCATATTTTCTCTACTCCTTGCTTCCCCTTTCCCCCCCCCCCTTCTTTTTTCCCATTCCTTCCCTTTTTAGGAGACCTTTTCTTTCTCTTGATTTTTGATGCACTATCTTTCTCCTGGAAGTCTATTGAGCTGTTTTCTAACTTCTCCAAATGATATATATAGGAAATAAAATAATTTATCATGTATAATTTATATGAAACATGTCTACGATTTAAACACACTTTTGGTTCCTCTTATAGGGACAATAGGTAGAAATATTTATGTTTATATAACAGAATGGTCTTGCTTTTATGTATGAATAGAAATAGCAATGTAAAATAAAGCCTACATATAATGAGTTGGTAACAAAAATGTTTTATTTATTCGGTTGTATTTATACACCTAATAAGTTTCTTATGTATTTCTAGATTTCTAAGATTGATTCTGTCTAAATACACCTTTTTTGCTGGACCCTGAAGAAGCGCATAATGCGAAACGCGTAGCTCCAGCAATATCCTTATAGATTTGTAAATTGTGTATAAGACATTGACGTGTTGAACTTACATATGCTCAAATTACGTACTTAATGTTTTTATTACATGTTTAAATAAAGATATATATATTTTTTTTAAATATATGTGTGTTGTTGACCACTCCTATAAACATATGCATATCTGATGATTTGTAGAGGCACATTTAAACCCCCCCCCTCTCTCTAGGACATAGCTTGACCGACTCCTCTGGTTAATCTGTGCCCTATTATTGTTTCGATATTATACATGGGGGAAGGTGCCAATATTTTTTCTGTTTAAACAGGCCCCCACTTCCCCTTCCATACAAATTTTTCCCTTGTCTTTTGAGGGGAGTTAAATCCCCATTTCTTTTGAAGGGGAGCCTTCTAGGGGCCGACCATTTAAATGGCTTATTAAATACCCCAATGGTATGCATGTGCTTTACAGGGTATTGCATGCTAAAACGACTTAACAAAATAGATAAGATAGAAACAAGATTGTTGAAAACCGTAAGTTTTGTTTAATGTATTGCAAGATATTATATATTCAATCATACTAAATTTCATTATCTTTTTTTTCCTTCCCGTGCTATTTCTCACTTTTCCTATACATCTTTTCCCTCCCTCTCCCTTTGCATTTTTCCCTTTTCTCCCCCTCCCAAAAACCCCCCCCCCCCCCCTTCCCCTTTTTTTTTTTTTTTTTTTTTTTTTTTTTTTGTGTTCCTCTCTCGGATCTGTCCTTTTACCTCTCCGACGGTGACAAAAAATGGCTGACTATCTGGGAAACCTCTGGTCAAATTACATGTTACAAATACAGACTGAAATTCGTGGATCAAATAAGGAGGACTCTGAAATTTCGCAAATAACAACGCGCTTAAGACAACTCTTGATACGTAAGACTACTTTTTTCTGGCACGCTACTTACTTTCAACAATACATAGACACTAAAATTGTCCCCATTGGATTACGTATTCAAATATTCCCAACCATCCATTCAGTATCATCTGAATTAAAAAACAAATGGGAAGAAAACCTTACCCAATGTTCAATCGAAATGATGAAAATTCTAAAAGGATATTATGAGGCAGAAGCACTTATATTAGATAAGGAAATAGTAGAAATTGTAAACCAGCTAGCAGCATTCCAAAATAAACCCATCTTTAAGGAAAAAAATCTTGAGATTAAACATGCGGTAGAAAAATTCAGTGGAGAAATTATTAAAAGAAAAGATAAAAAGATGAACCGTGATCAGGTTGCGTTCAGGACAGGAAGAGCCTATAAATGGGAAAGAAACACGAACAAAACATATAGACCTAGACCACAAACCGAACAGAATAGAGAGGATGGCAACTGGTCGGATTCATCAGCTGCATCCTCTACATCTTCTAATTTTTGGAATGCCCGCCAAGAAAGATCTAATCGAGTAAGAACGGAAAAAAGGAAAGATGAGGAAAGGGACACCACAATGGGAACCCAATATAATTCACAAATCACACATACAGCAAAGGCCCCAAAATTAGGATCTAAAATTCAAAATCAACCCCCACCAAGTCCACTAGTGGGTGCATCAGGCACTTCAACATTAAGTGCTCAAGGAACACATTGCGGAACCATCCCCAAGAAAAGCGCTCTCAATACTCAGGATAGCGCTTTTTTAGAACAGATGACATTAGGCCTTTTAGGCCCCCTCAAAATATCACCAACAGAAGAGAAAAACTAAATCAACAAACAAATTCTTTACAAGTCATTAATATCTCTGGTGTACAATTAAAAGAAGAGGAAATTAAAATATTAGAACTAGGGCTTAATTTTTGTCCATCAAAAGACGTAGATAAGTTTGAAATTGTGAAAGATGTGAATCTTTTTGCACGCAAGCTAAACTTTAGGAGCCTAATTGAAGGCCCTAAGATTAAGCAAAAAGAGGCCCCCATGGGAGGCCTTCTTCAAACATGGCGTGACTGGTCCAAAAAAGATTATAAGATGCTTAAAATCCTGACCGAACTTGAGGACGAGTCGGGCCCCATATCCACCGGACCCGACCCACCCTCGACCTCGGTCAAAACCACATCACAACCATTGCAAACTTTCAAAAAAAAGTCTAAACGTTTTCCCACCCAAACCAATCCCAAAGTAGATCTCTTCATCCATATGGTAACAAGAGATATTAAACAAATGAAAATACGGAAGAACCCGAGCAACCTGTCTGAAATTGAATACCAGGCTCTACGAGATCTACAACAACGTGGAGATATTATAATTAAGGCCGCAGACAAAGGCGGAAACGTGGTTATTCTAAACCAAACACAATACACAGATATGTGCAATAACATCCTCGAAAATAGAGCCTGGTACTCAAGAGTAAGCAGTTTACAGCTATTAAAAAATCAAAGAGAATTTTTGAAACTTTTGAATCAATATCATCAATGGGGAATTATAACTAAAGATCTTATGGAATTTTTGATAATTAAAGAACCCACAACACCCACGTTTTATGCACTCCCAAAAATGCATAAAAATCATACCAACCCCCCAGGCCGCCCCATAGTATCAGGCATCAACAGTCTCACACAGAATGCGAGTTCATATGTGGATGCATATTTACGTCCACATGTGGAGTCTCTACCTTCATATTTGAAGGATACTATGCATATGTTACTAACAATTGAAGGCGTACAGATTGAGGACGATATATATCTGGTATCAATTGACGTTGAGTCATTATATTCAAATATCCCACACATTCGAGGTGTGGAAGTTGTAGAATCATTCTTGGATGAGAGAGGACTCGACCATAGGAGATTAAATAAGTTTGTCTTGGACCTGTTATTTTTCATCTTAACACACAATGTGTTCGTTTTTGATGGTTCCCACTACCTCCAGGTACAGGGAGTAGCGATGGGGACCAAGTGTGCCCCATCCTACGCCAACCTGTACCTGGGGGGGTGGGAACGCTGGCTCTTTGCCCAGGAATCCATGTCAGTCTATTTAGCACATATAGAGATTTGGAAAAGATATATCGACGACATTTTCGTCCTATGGTCGGGTCCTCTTGATATCCTAAAAAAATTTATAGAAGTCATAAATGTGAATGATTTCAATTTACATTTCACTTACGTTTATGATAAATCCAGGATTTCATTCTTGGATCTTGAAATTTACAGAAACAGGGATAATACACTAGCAACCACACTTTACAGGAAACCTACTGCGACAAATGCACTTTTACACGCCAATAGTAGTCACCCCAAACATGTGATTCAAGGAATACCAATAGGACAATACTACAGGATTCGTAGGAACTGCTCTGAAGATAATGAATTCGAGAAAGAAGCCCTACAATTACAAGATAGATTCTTACAAAGGGGCTACAGTAGAAAATGCACTAAAAAAGCATATAAAAAAGCAAAAGATAGCCCAAGAGATCTCCTCCTCTTTCAAGGGGAACCTCAAAACTCCCCAAATACAACAAAAATGATTACGAGATTCTGTGCACAGTCTAAACAATTAAAAGACATCATAGCCAAACATTGGCATCTATTGGCAGAGGACAAAGTCCTTAGCAAATTTGTGGATGTGAAGCCCAATATGATCTTTAGGAGAAATAGATCCATTCGGGATATGGTAACAGCCAGTCACTACCGGAGAGACAGGAGGACAGATCCTTGTATCAAATTACCCCAGGGAACTTTTCCCTGTGGCTTATGTGACTATTGTAGGTTCATTGCTAGTAAAGCTCAACAAACCCTACCAAATGGTCGCCCATTTATTTTGAAACATTTTGTAACATGCCAAACCATAGGTATTGTTTATCTTTGGAAGTGTGAATGTCCCGCTTTTTACGTGGGCAAGACAAAACGACACTTCTGGGAGAGGATTAGGGACCATGTATCGTACACACGAGGCGGTGATTTGGAAAGTCCGATAGCCAGACATATAGCCCAAACACACAGATATAAATGTCCAAAATTCAAATTCTTTGCCTTAGAAAGGATTCATCCGGGACCTAGAGGGGGACCCTTTGATAATTTAATTTTACAAAAAGAGGCACGCTGGATTTTCTCTCTAAATGCATGTACCCTCCCAGGTCTTAATGAACATCTGAGTTATACTCCCTTTCTAGGAGATTAACGCCCCTTTGAATATCCAATATAAGGCTCGTTTTTTAAAAAATTGTTTTTTTTTTTTTTTCCTATCCCCCCCCCTCCCCCTCTTTCAAATGTTCTGTAGATCTGGATATCACATGACCCATTGTTCTGCATACCATTTGTCGCATGATAGCTATATACCTGCTATAATACTATATACCCTTTCTTTTTCTCTCTTTGTAAAACTCAATTGGTATCCTTTATATTGGTAATTAAAGGTTTTATTGTCTGCATTTGTAAAGATTATTGCTCTTACATATAGATAGTTGGATTTCAAAGTCTGGATAGTAATGTGATTGAGTAACTACTTTAATATTTTCCTTTGTATATTCCATCGTTTGTTCTGCTGTGCTGTTCTGGTGCATTCTTTTTATGCATACATCTCGGCATTAGGCTTAGCATTACGAGTTGCGCATTCATTCGGCGACGGATCGTCACTTCCGGTTTCGGGACCGGAAGTGACGCTCACTTCCGGTTATGCGGAAACATCCTCCCGCGGCGTCCACACGTGGACGCCGTTGGCGGGCGGATGTGGGGGGCGGGAGACTCAAAGGTAAGGGAGGTACAGACCCACATCAGGTAGGTATAAATAGCACTAATTTTATGGAGCTCATAATGGCAGATCTATTCCCAGACGACTGCTATCTTGACACTTTGATCTTAATGGCTGGTAAGCAATATTCTATACACCCTTTTCACTCAGCTTATTTATTTGACCTTTGAGAACAATTGAATACTTATGGTTCCTTTTTTGAATATATATATTTTTCAGATCCTAAATGAGAGCCATATGTCCATCGTTGTTCGGTGATTTCATCTTATCTAGTCCACATACCCTCGGCACTTTATTTTTTCCTGATTCCCAACAGGATAACCTATATGTACACTTACTCACTATCTGTGTAGACAATTGACTGGGAAATTTTCATTATAACCAGCATTTCACTTACTAAAGTCACACTTCATGCACGGCTTTTGTCCCCTCTATCACGAGAAGTATTAATTCTCAACAACAACTTTTGGTAAGTGCCCCCTTCACATATGAATCTGTCATCACACCTGTACGGGCTATATTTATATATAAATTGAGGATTTACACAAATACTCCTTTTTTTCTTTCCTTCCTTACTAACCTTAAGGACCCAATGGCCTCTCTTCTACAAAAATTGTTTTTAAACCAAGATAAGTACGATTGACGCTGTCTATCTTTGATCCCCAAATCTGGGTAAGAATAGTTTATTAGTAAATTTTAAATATATCTTTATTCCTCTGCCTTTCTTGATTTGGATCCCCACTTTGTCATCTTGTGATATCCTGCCCAAACCTTGTATAGGGATGGACTATCCCCCGGTTTTGATTTAATTCCGGGGTACTAGTCTACCCTCTCTTTGCCCCCCCTTTGGGTCATTTGGTAATTCACATCTTACATTACCTCCCATATTTTCTCCACTCCTTGCTTCCCCTTTCCCCCCCCCCCTTCTTTTTTCCCATTCCTTCCCTTTTTAGGAGACCTTTTCTTTCTCTTGATTTTTGATGCACTATCTTTCTCCTGGAAGTCTATTGAGCTGTTTTCTAACTTCTCCAAATGATATATATAGGAAATAAAATAATTTATCATGTATAATTTATATGAAACATGTCTACGATTTAAACACACTTTTGGTTCCTCTTATAGGGACAATAGGTAGAAATATTTATGTTTATATAACAGAATGGTCTTGCTTTTATGTATGAATAGAAATAGCAATGTAAAATAAAGCCTACATATAATGAGTTGGTAACAAAAATGTTTTATTTATTCGGTTGTATTTATACACCTAATAAGTTTCTTATGTATTTCTAGATTTCTAAGATTGATTCTGTCTAAATACACCTTTTTTGCTGGACCCTGAAGAAGCGCATAATGCGAAACGCGTAGCTCCAGCAATATCCTTATAGATTTGTAAATTGTGTATAAGACATTGACGTGTTGAACTTACATATGCTCAAATTACGTACTTAATGTTTTTATTACATGTTTAAATAAAGATATATATATTTTTTTTAAATATATGTGTGTTGTTGACCACTCCTATAAACATATGCATATCTGATGATTTGTAGAGGCACATTTAAACCCCCCCCCCTCTCTCTAGGACATAGCTTGACCGACTCCTCTGGTTAATCTGTGCCCTATTATTGTTTCGATATTATACATGGGGGAAGGTGCCAATATTTTTTCTGTTTAAACAGGCCCCCACTTCCCCTTCCATACAAATTTTTCCCACATTCTTAATATGTTTTACATATTGTGACCATTGTAAGTGCCTACATTTGACCTTGTATCCGCTTCTTGCAGCCGCTCTACAGCAGAACTCCGATTAGGAGAGAAAGAAGCAGTGCAAGGAGCCAAAAAGATGTTCTGCAGTGTGCATGTGCTTACAATAAACATGATGAAGGGAGGCCAGAGCAGAGAGATGACTGGCCTTGATGTCTTGCTTCTCCTATCACGGTCCAGTCATAGGGCGGGGAAGTAAACTGTAAGTGTTACCAAACATCAGCAGCAAAAAGTCAGGTTTCCTTGCCAGGTAAAACAGCTCTCCTACGTATATGTATTTCATTGTGTATCTAGAGAGTGAAAATTAGAGTCATGGATGACAGGACTTTACATGTATTATTCGTGTTTTTAACTAGCTTTTTTTTTCTAACAGAATCATCTTAAAGTACACCTGTACAGCCTGCCTGCCTGCCTAAAACATGTTCTAATGCTAGCATTACATATAGAGCACCGCAATATGCCACAGTAAAGTTTGCTATCTCAGTCCCAACCATGACCAGAGGCACATTGGGGTTTTCATAGTTCCTATGCAAACAATAACTACTAGTTACTTGCACGGCCCGAGGAAGGACAAAAATTAGGCTTGTCTTCGGCTGCTCATACATAAAGCATAGCCATTGTCATTCTCTTCATATTCTTAAGTTTAAATCAAATGGGGAAACCAGCGCCTAGGAAGCTTATGTGTAAAAACAATTATTCACCAGAAATGCAGCCGCTGAACCATAGCAAAAGCTATGTGGCAATTAAGGAAAATAAATTAGGCGCAATATCTGTGAAAAAATTGTATGACGAGAAAAAATTGTTTTGTTTTTTTTTGTTTTTTTTATATAAATGGTGGTGGTGAATAAATATGGGATGGTAGTGAATTTAATGTAAAACAAAAAATGCTAAAGCAAATATATGCTAATTATAAGTGCTAGTGCTTAAGTGCAAACATATATGCTAATAAGCACCTGAAACCAATTGCTTGGTATGTATGGGTGCAAACTTAAGGTGCTGGTGCTTCAGTGCAATGGTGTATACTTATAAACAATAATATTCATAAACCCAAAAAAATACCTATCGGCAAAAAATAATTATATCACAAAAATATCTTTTGTGTGCAAAAAGTGCAAGTGCAAAAAAGAAAAAATGCAAAAATTAGCATTAGTAAAATACTAAAAAATATTTCTCAAATGTAATAATCTCATATCAAACAATTAAAAATAAAGTCCATTGAATAAAGTTCATTATTATAATCCTCCCGTGCAGGAAAGTGCCAATAGTGCTGAAAAATAAATAAATTCCAAGGTGCTTGTGATGTGTCAGTGAGGATCCTTCCACCACAGTAATTAGTGCCTGGGTAAACTCACCAGATATATTGCTGGTAAAATTATAAACCAGCAATCAAGCTTTGTTCACACTTTAATTAATCCTTGACCTCCTCTCTCCTTGGTCACCGCAGCTCAGGTTTAAATTAGTGGAATCACATAGAGGGATAAAGAGAGATGCCACACATAGCGTTATACTGCATAATAAGACTATTTTATTTGTAAAAGATAAGTTCCATAACACTCACAAGGATGGTGTCTGCCAGACACTAGGGTTCTGTGCCGTGTAACATTAATCCTCTGCTCAAGCCGTCCGTGAGCAGGGATATATGAAGCAGTTCCTTTCCAATGCTTGAGCAGTGATGTGTCAGTGTCCTGTAAGCCACGCCCTACCGGTTTCGTCACCTGACTTCTCGGACCACCCCGAGAAGAAGTCAGGTGACAAAACAATTAATATATAGTGCTGTTTTGTGCAATTGATATACAGTAGTGTGCACAAGTTTTAGGCAGGTGCGAAGAAATGCTATAAAGTAGGAATGCTTTCAAAAACACATATTTTACATATTTATTTTTACCAATCTATGAAAATAAATCAATATTTTATGTGACTACCCTTTGGCTTCAAACCAGCATCAGTTCTTCTTAGGCACACTTGCACACCGTTTTTGAAGGAACTCAGCAGGTAGGTTGTTCAAAACATCTTGGAGAACTAACCACAAATCTTCTGTGGATGTAGGCTGCTTCAAATCTTTCTTTTCATGTAATTCCAGACAGACACAATGATGCTGAGACCAAGACTTTGTGGGGGCCAAACCATCAATTTTAGGACTCCTTGTTATTGTTTACGCTGAAGATAGTTCTTAATGACTTTGGCTGTATGTTTGGGGTCATTTGCTGCAGAAAACATGTGGGTCCAATCACACACCTTTCTGATGCTATGGCATGATGGGTATCTGTCTGTATTTCTCAGCATTGAGGACACCATTGATCGGGCATTGATCGTAGATGCAGTGGTCAGCCGTAAAAATGTAATGCAGCAGGTGAGGGACACATCATGCTTACTTCCCTTCAACATTGTAAGATGCCCAGAAGTGCCATCAACACAGATCTGGCAGAAACCAGTGAGACCCAGATACACCCATCTACTGTCCAGAGAAGTCTGGCCAGAAGTTGTTCTTCATGAAAGAATTGTGGCCAAGAAGCCATACCTTCAACATGGAAACAAGGCAACTCAAGCTGGTGTATACCAGCACATTATGACATTATCCTGCCTACTACCGCTTTAAGAGGAGCATTTGCCATTTTTTAAAGTAGAAGAAACGTTTACTGGAAGACATTTTGTTTGCTAAATCCCTATACATCATAAACTATTGCCATTATTTTTTAATTTTATACAGTTTTCACTTTTTTTTTTTTATCTGTTTTTCCTTCTCAGTGCTACTTCTTTCAGATATTTTCTGTGTAAATAGTCTCGATCCTGCTTTGGCTGCACGTCATTGATCTGAAACTGGCTTCCTGATGGTAAGAACAGTGCACCATGTCTTTGGAATATGTGTCTGCATGCCTTCTTGTAGTCTGCACTCTGCAAATAACAACTGTCAGCCCGTAACAGGAAGTGCCTGAACAAAGATCTTTAATGGCAGAATCACCAGGTAATATTTCAAGGAAGGCTGCAGATTTATATGTATTGTAAATTACTTTTGATCCAGAATGTGCTAGTTGTAAACAATTATATTGTCGCTGGGTTTCTATTTTTTTTTTTTTTTTTTATTGGGGGGGGGGGTTCTATTTTGTAACTCTTTATGGCATTTTTTTTTTTAAATCAATAAAAATGAATGAAACAGAAAATTACTTTTGAAATGGCATTAACATGGTAAAAAAAGCTATCCGATTTTAGTGGGTTTAGTTCTGCTTTAACCATCTTTTGTATAGAGAAACTTGCAATGATAAACAATAATATACTATTAATAATTATATTATTTTTAAAAAAATATATAATTTTTTCTATTTCAATATGGATGATAATAACCTTGTGAATCAATATGCTCATCTTGGCTTGTGAGTAAGATTCTGCTTTATTTTACTTTACTAAGCTATTTTTCTGATATCAGCATTGATAGTGTCTCAGACATACCACAGTCCTTCACAGACCACAGTCTAGATTGGTTCCTACTTTTTCTCAGTAATAATTAATTTCTCCTAAAAATATGACAATATGCTTTTTTAATGTCCAAGGCACCGCTTGAAATGTAACCAAAATATGGCTCATTCGCAGCTAATTTGTTTAAACAAATAAAGCTGTATATTAACTAAAGCCAAATGTTGGATTTCTCCTGTCTAAAAATAATAAAAGTATCACTAGTGATGTTTAATCTTTTTTTCCTCAACATGTCTCTTACAGAAAATGCTGGAATTAAACATGGCAAAAGCTACAGTTAGAATAATGAATTTACAATTGAGGTCCTTATCAAGTGGCAGTAATAATAGGAGCAATCAAAGCTAGAATTGTTTAACCACTTAAGCCCCGGAAGATTTTACCCCCTTCCTGACCAGGGTGTTTTTTGCGATTTTTTACTGCGTGACTTTGACGGACAATTGCGCCGTCGTGCGACGCTGTACCTAAACGAATTTCACGTCCTTTTTTTCCCACAAACAGAGCTTTCTTTTGGTGGTATTTGATCACCTGTGCGATTTTTTGATCATGCGCTATAAACAAAAAAATAGCGTAATTTTTGCAAAAATAACAATATTTTTCACTTTTTTTTATATGAAATTCCCCCCAAAAAAATGTAAAAATCTAAATTTTTTAACATTTTCTGCCAAATTGTTTTACGCTACATATGTTTGGTAAAAAAAATAGCAAAAAGCGTATTTTCATTGGTTTGCGCAAAAGTTATCGCGTTTACTAACAAAGGGAAAGATTTTTGTCATTTTTGGTGTTTTTTTTTAACGAGTAATGGCGGCGATCTGCGATTTTTTTGCGGTACTGCGACATTGCGGCGGACAGATCGGACCCTTGACTGACATTTTTGACACTTTTGGGGGTACCAGTGACATTACTGCAGTAATCAGTGCTATATATATGCACTGTTACTGCAAAAATGACACTGGCAGGGAAGGGGTTAACTGTATTGGACAGGGAGGGGTTAAGTGTGTCCTAGGGGCATGATTCTAACTGTGATGGGACAGGTCTCCTAGTGTAAAAACAAAGATTAACGGTTCTACATAGTAGAACCGCCTGATCTTCATTTTTACACAGGGGAGAATGACAGGCGGCTTGTTTACATAAGCCGCTCTCTCTTTCTCCCACTGTACCGGCGATCGTAGTGTGACTGGCGGACATCGGGTCCGCCGGTCACATGCCCGCACTCCTCTGTGAACGAGCCGAGGCGTTAGAAGGAGTAACAGGCGAGCGACGTAGACCTACGTCACTCTGCCTGGCCGGGGCTGACTGCCGCAGTAAATATACTGTGAGCAGTCGGCAACCGGTTAAATAAAGTGGTATTAAAACCAAAACCAAAAATTCAATATAATGCAGTTTACTAATCATCAGATGTGGTGGCTGCATTACTTTTCCTTTTTTAGGCTTTTTCTCTCTGTTTTTAGATCAATGATACATCTCCTGTATTAGAGTGTCTACACTCTGGATGAAGGAGCACAGGGGCACTTTGGACAGCAGGATTGTCAGTCTGGGGGAAGGGCCTAAAAAGAAAACGAATGCAGCCAACACATCTAAGTGCCTAAAGTCAAAGGTGGGGGACTCGAGTCACATGACTTGACTTAAGTCAGACTTAAAGAGGAAGTAAACGCACATTAAAAAAACGAGAAAAAAAAACCCTGTAAAGACAAAGGCATAATGAGCTAGTATGCATCGCATACTAGCTCATTATGAAATACTTACCTAAAAACGAAGCCCCCCCAGTGTCGCCCACTCAGCAACAGGGCGGCCGACATGTCCGGCCGCCCTGCTTCCTTGTTCGTGTCCTCCGGCCATCTGATTGGCCAGAGGCGCGATTACATCACTCCTGCGCATGCGTGCGGGAGCCGCCGTTCACGGCAAAGGGTTCTGAAGGAACGGCACGGGTGGCCGTTCCTTCAGAGCGCATGCGCCGATGACGTCATCGACTGCATGCACTGTAAATATCTCCTAAACGGTGCATGTTTAGGAGATATTTATAGCACCTATAGGTAAGCCTTAATATAGGCTTACCTATAGGTAAATGTCAAAAACGTGGGTTTACAACCTCTTTAAGTCACCAGTTTGAGGACTTGAGACTTGCTTGACTAAAATTAATAAAAGACTCGACTTGACTTTGACTTGGTATTCATGACTTGAGACTTGACTTTGACTTGAGACATATGACTCGAAATGACTTTACTTTTTTAAGTTATTAAATATTTGCATTTTCTCAAGATGTGTTAAAGCAAAATTAATGTGCTTGTTATGTTTCTGACACCACAGTCACTTAAAACACCTCAGTGTGTTCTGATTTTTAGGACACTGGCTGTTTAACAATGGAAGTACTTAACCTGTTTTTAGTGACTGTGGTGTTGAAACATGACCGGACGAAGGATTTTGAGCTGTTTGGGCATTCAAAGTGTTTCTTTATTATGCCAAGAAAAAAGCACTAAGTAGTTTTGTTAATGTTGAAAATAAAACAAAACCTTTCCTTTTTGCTTTTCGCCACAGTAACTTGGGACTTGCTTGAGACTTGAAGGTTAAGACTTGAGACTTGCTTGTGACTTGCACATGTGTGGCTTACTCCCATGTCTGCCATGTCTGCCTACCTCCAAGGTAGGTGCTAGGTAAATTATAGTGTTGCCTTGCCTCCTTAACAGCAGGGCCATATTGTTCAGCTAAGCTGACATGTGCTCTCAGGTGTGTACGTTGTGTCGGGGAGTCTCCCCACTGTAACCCAATGAGGGCTCTCATTGGGCAGTGGAGGAAACCTGACCAATAGCACACCAGAGCTTGTATCCATCCTGGAAGGGCAGATTCTGCCACACAGCATTCTGGGAGGGGGTATAAGTCTGTGAGGGGCGCATGTCAGATTGTCTTTGGCGGGAAGCAGAGTCCCAGGAGGGAGGTGACGGCTGTCTCTCCTCCTGTCAAGAGGAATCAGGTATCCCAGGTGGCTTGCCTGAGGGGATACAGGGCTGAGCTGAGCTGCAGAGAAGGATCCAGTGTGCCGAGGACCAGCGGAGCTGTTGGGGGACGGGTTTCAGGAAAGCATTCTGAGTCGTGAGTACTGCAAACTGCCCCTGGGGTCTGCCTAGGAGAGGAGACCACTCCAGAGAAGGTCAGAGGGGCCCAGGATCTCGCAGGCCAGGCAGTGGTGACAGTAAAGGGGGTGCCAGAGTTAACCCTGGAGAGTAAAGGGGGTGCCAGCGGTTGGGCCCTGAAGTGTAAAGTGTTAAGTGTTGCAGCAGTATTTGCAAGTGGCTACCTCAGTCAGGGAGGACTGGAGGAAGCAGTGAAAAAGGACTTTTGAGCTAACCGGAGTGTCAGAAGTCAGTTTCAGCATAGTGACAGCAAGTCAGAGTTCACAAGCGCCAGTAAGCGTTTGGTCGGCATTCAGCCGGCGTCAAGTCAGCGCTAGAAGACATTTTTTTCTCAAGTGTCCCTTTCTTGTAACTAGTTGAGCCAGAGGAGTATCCCACTCATTCCCTTCTCCCATCCAAGTTCCTAAAATAAAACTAAAAACCAAAGATGACCGACTGGTCATTGTCTCAGTATTCACACTTGGGCAACGAGTTTAAATGTGCTGTTGGTGTTAACGGTAACCATGGCAGACCCATATCCAGCATTGATGCTGGAAATACTGCTATAGGTAGATAGATTATGTAGGTCCTTATATTACATAGTTCTGGTAAATATGAAAAGGATTATACAGAGAGATTGTACAGTCGGACTATAATGTGTAAGGTAAACTATAGCCATATCTCATTTACTGCTGTCTCTGATGAGTGCTATTCTTGGGTGATCTGGGGGTCTTCCTGGGCACTGTTGTGACAAATTATAGTACACATGGTATTATGTTAGCAGAGTGCCTTGGATATTGCAGGGTTTTGGAGTTAAAAAGCACATAGACATCGGGTCTTAACTAGCGCCTTAACAAGTTTCACACATTTCAAGGTGCTATTAATCATAAGGTTGTATAACAATCATGAAACCTCAAGGCACCAGCTGAGACTTAATGTTTGTGTGCTTTTTTACTTAAATAAATCCTCAAATATTTGCAAGATACTCCTTGAACCATGTTTTACTTTTTGTTGCATTCTGCAGCCCAGGGAATGCTGAGGTTCTATAAAGCAGCAGCATGTGGATGAGACCTGGTTTCCCTAACCGCCGCAGTGTATTTTTGATCTGAAGTATGGTATTATGTTACAATTAGAAGGATTTACAAAATTAAAAAAAAATGTTTAAATTCATTAATAAAGCAATATTTATTTATTTTCAAAAAAAATATAATGGGTTTGGGATAATTGTATTCAAAGGACATGCTCACAAATATTTAAAAATCCACCCAGTCCCCTCCCTAGGTCCCTCAATAAAGCAAACTGTCACAACCCTGGCCCTTAAAGTATTACTGAACCCACAACAGTAAAATCAGTCTGTATATGCACTAAAGCAAGCTTGTTATACTTACTGTGGAACCTAAGGGGTTATTCCTCTGTATTGTGTAAAAAGGCTGTTTGATCCTGTATACACAGATCCCCCCCTCCTTTCACTGACTCCTAATAGTTTCCTGATAACACAGAGTCCGTGGAGTCAGGCTGCTCATGCTCAGTTTGGTGTTTATTGCTAGAGAGGTTTTTTTTATTCTTGGGAGGGTACATGTGATCGGCGCAGGGCCAATCATCACTCTCCAGACAGAGGGTCAGAGGTCTTGCAGTCTTATAGGTCAGTCAGAAAACTCCTCCTACAAGCTTTAACCAGTGCTTGGCTGAACACTGATAGAAGTCACAAGACTGCTCTAAATGCTGATAAGAAAAGGAATTTAGCAGTTTATATTTACTAAAATAATAGCATTTCCATGTTCTGTTTACTGAGGGAGACCAGATATAGTGAATGCAGGGTCCTAGGTTTAGTAACACTTTAAAAAGCTAGTGCTGGGCTGCCATGCCTGAGCCCCAATTTCCTCTTAGATTTACATGGGTGTATTCTTACTTCAGGAAATGTCCCTTTCAAGTCGTTAGGATGTTAGTACATAGGCGTGGGCAGCCCAGGACTAGATTTTTATTTGCCAGGCTGCGGACTGCATGGGAGGCCTCAGGCATCACCACATACAATATTAAGCAGGTCAGGGAGGGTGGCTGGAGGGATTTTTGAAAATTCAGGAACCTGCCCTTCAAACCCTTTTTTTTTTTTACGCAATGTTTAACCAGCTCCTATAGCTGAAAGCCTGATCCCACCCTTTTCTGCCTCTTGCACTTCACTATCAGTCAGTAGGGCTGACCATCACAGCAAAAAGCCAAAAGAGAATTGAATAATAAATATTTTCTCAAAATTGCTGTGTATCTAAATTGTGGCCCTTTATATACAGTATCTCACAGAAGTGAGTACACCCCTCACATTTTTGTAAATATTTTGTCATAACTTTTCATGTGACAACACTGAAGAAATGACACTTTGCTACAATGTAAAGTTGTGGGTGTACAGCTTGAATAACTGTGTAAATTTGCTGTCCCCATAAAATAACTCAAAAGTGAGCACACTCCTAAGTGCAAATGTCCAAATTGGGCCCAATTAGCAATTTTCCCTCCCCAGTGTCATGTGACTCATTGGTGTTACAAGGTCTCAGGTGTGAATGGGGAGCCGGTGTGTTAAATTTGGTGTTTTCGCTCTCACTCTCTCATACTGGTCACTGGAAGTTCAACATGGCACCTCATGGCAAAGAACTCTCTAAAGATCTGAAAAAAAAATTGTTACTCTACATAAAGATGGCCTAGGCTATCAGAAGATTGCCAAGACCCAGAAACTGAGCTGCAGCTCGGTGGCCAAGACCATACAGCGGTTTAATAGGACAGGTTCCATTCAGAACAGGCCTCCCCATGGTCGACCAAAGAGGTGGAGTGTTTGTGCTCAGTGTGATATCCAGAGGTTGTCTTTGGGAAATAGACATATGAGTGCTGCCAGCATTGCTGCAGAGGTTGAAGGAGTGGGGGGGGGGGGTCAGCCTGTCAGTGCTCAGACCATAGGCTGCACACTGCATCAAATTGGTCTGCATGGCTGGCGTCCCAGAATGAAGCCTCTTCTAAAGATGATGCACAAGAAAGCCCGCAAACAGTTTGCTGAAAACAAGCAGACTAAGGACGTGGATTACTGGAACCATGTCCTTTGGTCGGATAAGACCAAAATAAACTTATTTGGTTCAGATGGTGTCAAGCGTGTGTGGCGGCTACCAAGTGAGGAGTACAAAGACAAGTGTGTCTTCCCTACAGTCAAGTATGGTGGTGGGAGTGTCATGGTCTGGGGCTGCATGAGTGCTGCTGGCACTGAGGAGCTACAGTTCATTGAGGGAACCACGAATGCCAACATATACTCTGACATACTGAAGCAGAACATGATCCCCTCCCTTTCAGGGACTGGGCTGCAGGGCAGTATTCCAACATGATAACAACCCCAAAAACACCTCAAAAATGACCACTGCCTTGCTAAAGAAGCTGAGGGTAAGGGTGATGGACTTGCCAAGCATGTCTTCAGACCTAAACCCTATTAAGCATCTGTGGGGCATCCTCAAATGGAAGGTGAAGGAGCGAAAGGTCTCTAACATCCACCAGCTCCGTGATGTTGTCATGGAGGAGTGGAAGAGGACTCCAGTGGTAACCTGTGAAGCTCTGGTGAACTCCATGCCCAAGAGGGTTAAGGCAGTGCTGGAAAATAATGGTGGCCACACAAAATATTTTACTTTGGGCCAGTTTGGACATTTTCACTTAGGCATGTACTCGCTTTTGCTGCCAGCGGTTTAGACATTAATGGCTATGCGTTGAGTTATTTTGAGGGGACAGCAAATTTACACTGTTATACAAGATGTACACTCACTATTTTACATTGTAGCAAAGTGTCATTTCATTAGAGTCGTCACATGAAAAGATATAATAAAATATTTTAAAAAAATGTGAGATACTGTACAACAGGTGCTTAGCAGAATCCTTCTTTAATTTGCTTGCATTGCTGTCTCCATATTATCTTTATCACATATGGATGAGTTAAAGTCGAGCTTGCTCATCAGTTAATGAAAGATACAAAAATCTTTAGCATGAAAATGTGGGATATGAAATTCCAAGGATTGATTTCTTAGGATGTCATAATATTTTTCTAAGTTGGTCCCTCAGCATGTTATGGTTTTCTTGTAAGCCGTACAGAGTTTAGGCTGAGGCTGATACAATCACTGATAGATGGCTGGGAAGGATGCCAGTCACATTGTTGTGATCACCATTAGGAAGGAAATTCAGCAATTGTGTATTATGATACAATGCCTCGTGAAAGGTAGTGCAGTTCAGGGTATATAGGTCTGAAGTATAAGGAGACAAATCCTTCAAAAAGGAAACTTTGTCTAAATTCTCTGTAATGCCAACCCTTAACATATTTTTTTCTGTGCAGTCAGCTTTTTTTACTTTCACCCATATAATTTAGCTACTTGATGGAGGCACACTTCCCTGAAGCCGTATTTGTTAGTAGAAGTGCTGGATTTAAGTTATTGTGCTGAAAGCATGTGTTAAGCCAAAAACTTCTAATTTTGGATAGAAAATAAACCAGCACGTCATTTTACCAACCTGGAACCACATTTTTTGGAAAAAGTGAAAAAAAAAAAAAAAAAAATATATATATATATATATATATATATATATAAAATACAACTGGCAGAGACCTGAAGATGTAGGGAAAGGATTGACTAAAGGGAAAACACATAGGGGTTGATTTACCAAAACTGTAGAGTGCAAAATCTGTTGCATCTTTGCTTGGTAGCCAATCAGCTTCTAGCTTTGGTTTGTTCAATAAAGCTTTGACAAAAAAAAAAAAAAAACCTGGAGAATGATTGGTTTCTATGCAGAGCTGCACCAGATTTTGCACTTCCCAGTTTTAGTAAATCAACCCCATAGTCTAAGCTGGTTTTTCTCTTTCATAAATCCTAACTTACTAGCCTTACCATAGTAACCTTCATATAGAAAAAAGCATGAGGGGGTTCATATAGGATATGGTATGGTTTATCTATTATTGTATAAGACTTAAAAGGGAAGTATTGACTTGCTTTTTATTTTATAGTCATACTTACCTAAGTGGATGCGTCATCGGTCCGATGCTGCATCTGTCCCTGGCCGGCTCTAACACTGAGAACCGAGTGATCTAATACCGCAGATCGCTTGGTTCTCACAGCTCCCTGAGCTGAGAGCTGCTGACTGTCAGTCACTGCTCTCTGCTCTGCAACCTCCTTGCTTACTGGAGCGCTGGGCTGTGGAGGGGGTGGGAGCAGCCGGCTCAGCCTTTCAGCAGCTTGCTGAGAAACTGAGCTGGTTGCCGGTCCAGGTATGTGGGTGGATCCCGACTCCATGGGCGCGATCTTGCCGGAGCCTGGACCATCTCTGTGACATCAGCAGACAGCGGACCTGTTTTCAGCCCACTGTCTGCTGAAAACAGGTCACAGGGGTGCAAAACAAACTGTACTCCTGTGATCCATAGGGGAGAAGTACAGCCAGACGAGCTTTGGCTGTACTTATCCTTTAACCCCAATATACACTATAATCTTAAAAATATTAAAGTGTTAACTGTTGAATAGACAGAACTGCTTATTATTGGGTTTATTGTGACTGCCCTTTCCAATGTTTGCCTGCTACTTACAGTTGATGCTGGTCTCTTCCAGGTGCTGCTTGAGTGGCTTGCATTCTGTACACTGAACACAGGGATTGCCTGCTTGGCACCTCCACTATTCAGAGAATGCCTAGTATTTTTTTAGTTTACACATATCACAATACATGTTTAAGTTAACCAACTGCATTAAAGTAATCCCTCTTATGGCCAGTCCTACTCTGCTTTGCCATTCTACGGTGGATACAATGCCAACATGGTGCTAACAGACGCAAGTGCACCTGGAGAAATTGATAGGTCGAGGACAGAGATCCTGGTGGTGAGGGAAGGTTCCTGGTGAGTAGGGTCAGCTAAGGGATATCTCTTGTCTTGAGGAAACATCTTGGTATCTGGACCAGTCACATGGAGTTCCTCCCAACAGCATTATAGGGCTGTCCCAGTAGACCCCAAACTGCCACCCCTCCAGCAGAAGTATTCCTTCAGTAATACAGGTCCAAGCCTGGCAACATTGTATAAATACCAAGTGCTCTATTACTTTATCAATGCCCAAAAAAAACTGTCTTCTAACAGTCCCAAACCTATATACAATATACAAGTTAAATTACAATATTGGGAACTGTGCGTGGTCTCTCCCTTGTGGGGTACCCTGGGCCTAGGCCCTGTCTATAAGTGGGTTACTACACAATTCCACACTACTATTTGATACTTCTTACTCTTCTGCATTGAAAACACACTTTTTTGCTGTCCAAGAACAATGACAAACAACTGTGTTCCATGGATCATGACACTCAGTGCCTTAGGATACAAAGGGCTCCTCAGTCCTCTGTTATTCAGACTATTATCAAAAGGTATGTAGAGCATGTAAAGTCCAAGTTTCCATCTCTTTTGTGTGATTTGTTCTATCATTAAGAGTTTGTGTTTTAAAAAAAAAAAATGTCCAATGACATCCTCACTTTCCACAAGCACAATTTTTCCCAGACAAAACAGAGTAAACATCCCCAGATTTAAATACAAAAATGTTCCAGTGTGTTTCATTATGGCTGAAATGTTTGTACTCTGGTAAATTAAATAAAGATTCATCTGAAATACTCAGTGACAAAGTGTTTTCTAAATCCCCAACACTGTTTGCACATGGTAAAAAAATTCCAATACAATTTCAGGCTTGCCAGAAGTTTTTGGCTAGTGTTAGGGGAAAGTTCAGAGAGGTTATGGTGGTGGTGGTGATGGTGGTGTGTGTGTGGGGTCGGGGTGGGGGGGTGTTGGATGCGGTGGGATAAAGGCCTTTATTAAGGGGCTTTGGCATATTTCTAGCAGAAAAGGGATTATCCTATAGCCTCTTTTGGATGACATCTGTCATTAGTAGTTTGACTCCATGGGGTTTATTTACTAAGGCTGGAGAGTGCAAAATCAGGCTCACTTCTGCATAGAAACCAATCAACTTCTAACTTCAGCTTGTTCAATTACGCTTTGGCAATCCTGGAAGCAGATTTCTATGCAGAAGTGAGTTTGATTTTGCACTCTCCAGCACTCTCCCAATGTGCCATTTACTCTGTGTCATCTCTTACTTACAGCACTTGCATACACCGTAAAGTGGACCTTTGAGCATATAGATATGGGAACAGCACAACTACATCATGCCCCAACTGCTCTCACCACTGCGCCTGCACAATCGAACTACCCCCACCTCAATCTCACCACTACATCTGTAGATAATCCGCCTTCCCAACACCACACTGATGCACCTGACCCTTTTTGCCACCACTGCACATACACTTACTTACAGTCACTGCACCAACGTGCCTGCACTTCCTTGCTGACACTGCACCGATGCACACTTACCTATTCATCCCCTTATGACCATATTTTTACCAATTACATGTGTAAAGGTAAATGAGGAGGTGGTTAATAGTGTGAAGCAGTCAAGAAACATACCATAGCAATACACAGCACAGACAGTAGGGCTTGAATACTCAGTCACTTGAAGCAGAAGTACATCAATCATGTTGTAGTTTTTAGGCTGCATCCTAATTTGTTATAATGCACTCTTGAGTCAAGAGCTTGTGCAAAATAAATAAAATTGCAGTATTAAACATATACAGAGGATTTAGGCATATTTCATGTCACGTGCATGATACTTTTGGGTATTTATTACCTCTCAGAGAGATAAATGTAGTACCCCAACCATGCCTTTATCTGCTTTTCTCTCCAGAAAGATGGAGCCAATCGTCATCCAGGGTCAGCATCTACATCTTCACAATCTTGTAACTCCTGATGCTTGAGCAGCTCTTGGCTGTGTTCCTAAATTTATAATACAAATCCAACCCAAGCCTCTCACTGTGTAACTTTCAGGGAAAACTGGGGAAACTTCTGCCAGTAGCAAGCTGATGACATCATCTCAGCCAAAGCAAACTGAATGCAGTCACTAGACTAGACCTGGAGTATTGCTTTTCTGAAAAAAATATTACTTTATTCAGACTCTTTTAATTATTGAAAGGTCTAATTAAAGAACTCTTCTTGATAAACACTGTGTCAAACACAGCAACAGAATTTACACAACTCTTTCATATGGCGCAGGACTTATAAAATGGCTATAAAGGCAGAAAAGTGTCACAACCGCTTTACTGAATTGTCCTGTATATATCTGGAAGCTAGGCCTACAAATGGTTCCCATGCAGTATCTGGACATGTAAAATAATTTGTACAATAATGCATGTCTCTGAAGTTATTAATGAAGGGAGCTGCAGAGTGCTATGGAGTAAGGGAGGACAGAGACTCAGCTCATTTTTTTTTGCACTGGAGTCCTGAAGTTTCAAGCTACATAAGGACAATATTTCTGGTTTTTAGCTGGCCATAGATGTGTCTTTTTTTTTCTCGTTTAGCTAACAGGCTGAACAACAATAAAAATAGAAGGTTTCTCCAGCCACACAAGCAAGGTGGATGAATGGATCGGAATGGCTAAATAACACTGCGCTAGAGTACAGAAGAGCTTCTGGCACTAAGAGCAAAAAATACCCACTCTAAACAATATAAAGACAAAAAGTGCAGCGCTAAAATTTTAAATCAACGTTCATATAAAATGGTGCTAAAAAAGTCCATAAAGATGAGTATTAGATGCCAGATCCACAAAGGTAGCCTCAGCAAAATTATTCAGCCCTTTACTTTCAGTGCAGCAAACTCTCTCCAGAAGTTCAGTGAGGATCTCTGAATGATCCAATGTTGACCTAAATGACTAATGATGATAAATAGAATCCACCTGCGTGTAATCTAGTCTCCTTATAAATGCACCTGCACTGTGATAGTCTCAGAGGTCCGTTTAAAGCGCAGAGAGCATCATGAAGAACAAGGAACACACCAGGCAGGTCCGAGATACTGTTGTGGAGAGGTTTAAAGCCGGATTTGGATACAAAAAGATTTCCCAAGCTTTAAACATCCCAAGGAGCACTGTGCAAGCGATAATATTGAAATGGAAGGAGTATCAGACCACTGCAAATCTAAAAAGACCTGGCCGTCCCTCTAAACTTTCAGCTCATACAAGGAGAAGACTGATCAGAGATGCAGTCAAGAGGCCCATGATCACTCTGGATGAACTGCAGAGATCTACAGCTGAGGTGGGAGACTCTGTCCATAGGACAGTATACTGCACAAATCTGGCCTTTATGGAAGAGTGGCAAGAAGAAAGCCATTTCTTAAAGATATCCATAAAAAGTGTAGTTTAAAGTTTGCCACAAGCCGCCTGGGAGACACACCAAACATGTGGAAGAAGGTGCTCTGGTCAGATGAAACCAAAATCAAACTTTTTGGCAACAATGCAAAACGTTATGTTTGGCGTAAAAGCAACACAGCTCATCACCCTGAACACACCATCCCCACTGTCAAACATGGTGGTGGCAGCATCATGGTTTGGGCCTGCTTTTCTTCAGCAGGGACAGGGAAGATGGGTAAAATTGATGGGAAGATGGATGGAGCCAAATACAGGACCATTCTGGAAGAAAACCTGATGGAGTCTACAAAAGGCCTGAGACTGGGACAGAGATTTGTCTTCCAACAAGACAATCATCCAAAACATAAAGCAAAATCTACAATGGAATGGTTCACAAATAAACATATCCAGGTGTTAGAATGGTCAAAGTCCAGACCTGAATCCAATCGAGAATCTGTGGAAAGAACTGAAAACTGCTGTTCACAAACGCTCTCCATCCAACCTCACTGAGCTTGAGCTGTTTTGCAAGGAGGAATGGGCAAAAATTTCAGTCTCTCGATGTGCAAAACTGATAGAGACATTCCCCAAGCGACTTACAGCTGTAATCGCAGCAAAAGGTGGCGCTGCAAAGTATTAACTGAAGGGGCTGAATAATTTTGCACGCCCAATTTTTCAGTTTTTTATTTGTTAAAAAAGTTTGAAATATCTAATAAATTTTGTTCCACTTCATGATTGTGTCCCACTTGTTGTTGATTCTTCACAAAAAATTACAGTTTTATATCTTTATGTTTGAAGCCTGAAATGTGGCAAAAGGTTGAAAAGTTAAAGGGGGCCGAATACTTTCGCAAGGCACTGTAGGTGGTCTATTAAGGCATAACCAGGTGGATCTTTCGAATTGGATAAAGAGCCGCTCAGACGATTGAGAAATTAAATCCAAAAAAATAAACAAAGAGCTCCCATAGTGTATTAAAGGATGACACTTTTAATGAAGAAAAAAAGTAATGCACTTACAAACTCCAAAGTATGAATCGGCATATAGGATAAACTAGTTGCGGCGTTCCTGTAGGTTTGTCCTCGTGCTGGTGGCTCCGGTAAGGAAACCAGCCAAGCGGATATTGTTAGCGTAATGATGTCACCATCATAGACCCGCCTTATGCGTTTCGTCACAGATGCCATCCTCTGGGATTGTTCCGAACGGCTCGTCATCACACATAACAGCATATATAGGCACGTCCGCCATATTTCCTGCTAGCCAATACCCTTTCCTAATCAAAACCGATAGGAGGAGGAAACAGATAAACCAAAACAGGAACGAGTACATATAAATGCCATCTAGTGGCGAGATATAAGAATACCGCATAGTATAATTAAACAATGGGGTATATGTAAGAACTAACTAAGTAAAAATAAAAAAAATGTAAAATAGATTTTATAAACACTGGTGAGAGACCAGATACACAGGAACACCACAAGCAATTATACAAACATAGAATTAAAATGTAAAAATATATATACTTTAAAATTGATACACATTAAAAAATAATATACGTTAACAAAAATAAATGTATGCATTGTTAATAAAACAATTTATGGCCTAATGGACATTTAAGCCGAAGGGAACATAAGATTTCATATTAAAAATCCACTGAGTTTCTTCCTGGGATATAGATCTAACCATATAAGTACCTCTCCAGTGAGGCCCCATCCTATCTATAGCAAAAAATTGTGTGCCTAGTAATTTTCTATCATGATACCTAGCATAGTGTTAAGATCAATTATGTCCCTTAAACCCACGCTTGATATTGCCAACATGTTCGGAGAGACGTATATGTAACTCTCGCTTAGTGTGCTCAATCTACTGTTTAGAACAGGGACATTGTATCATATAAAAAACGAATTTAGAAGTGCAAGTAATAAACATGTTAATATCATACATTGTTTGTGTATACATTGACAGAAAAGAAGAGCACATCCTACCTTTCAATTAATTATTTTGAGAAATACTACACTTTCTGCAAGGAAAAAAACATGTTATGGATTGGAAAAAGGAAACTGTTTTAGGGGGGTCAATGACATTGTGCGCCACTCTACGCCATAAAGCTGGAGCCCCTTTAACCACTTAAGCCCCGGAAGATTTTACCCCCTTCCTGACCAGACCCCTTTTTTCAACTTGGCACTTCGTGTCTTTAACTGACAATTGTGCGGTCATGCAATGTGGTAACCAAACGAAATTTACAGTGGGTACGGAAAGTATTCAGACCCCCTTAAATTTTTCACTCTTTGTTATATTGCAGCCATTTGCTAAAATCATTTAAGTTCATTCTTCTTCCTCATGAATGTACACATAGCACCCCATACTGACAGAAAAACACAAAATTGTTGACATTGTTGTAGATTTATTAAAAAAGAAAAACTGAAATATCACATGGTCCTAAGTATTCAGACCCTTTGCTGTGACACTCATATATTTAACTCAGGTGCTTTCCATTTCTTCTGATCATCCTTGAGATGGTTCTACACCTTCATTTGAGTCCAGCTGTGTTTGATTATACTGATTGGACTTGATTAGGAAAGCCACACACCTGTCTATATAAGACCTTCCAGATCACAATGCATGTCAGAGCAAATGAGAATCATGAGATCAAAGGAACTGCCTGAAGAGCTCAGAGACAGAATTGTGGCAAGGCACAGATCTGGCCAAGGTTACAAAAAGATTTCTGCTGCACTTAAGGTTCCTAAGAGCACAGTGGCCTCCATAATCCTCAAATGGAAGACGTTTGGGACGACCAGAACCCTTCCTAGAGCTGGCCGTCCGGCCAAACTGAGCTATCGGGGGAGAAGAGCCTTGGTGAGAGAGGTAAAGAAGAACCCAAAGATCACTGTGGCTGAGCTCCAGAGATGCAGTCAGGAGATGGGAGAAAGTTGTAGAAAGTCAACCATCACTGCAGCCCTCCACCAGTCGGGGCTTTATGGCAGAGTGGCCCGACGGAAGCCTCTCCTCAGTGTAAGACACATGAAAGCCCGCATGGAGTTTGCTAAAAAAAAACACCTGAAGGACTCCAAGATTGTCAGAAATAAGATTCTCTGGTCTGATGAGACCAAATAGAATTTTTTGGCCTTAATTCTAAGCGGTATGTGTGGAGAAAACCAGGCACTGCTCATCACCTGTCCAATACAGTCCCAACAGTGAAGCATGGTGGTGGCAGCATCATGCTGTGGGGGTGTTTTTCAGCTGCAGGGACAGGACGACTGGTTGCAATCGAGGGAAAGATGAATGCGGCCAAGTACAGGGATATCCTGGACAAAAACCTTCTCCAGAGTGCTCTGGACCTCAGACTGGGCCGAAGGTTTACCTTCCAACAAGACAATGACCCTAAGCACACAGCTAAAATAACGAAGGAGTGGCTTCACAACAACTCCGTGACTGTTCTTGAATGGCCCAGCCAGAGCCCTGACTTAAACCCAATTGAGCATCTCTGGAGAGACCTAAAAATGGCTGTCCACCAACGTTTACCATCCAACCTGACAGAACTGGAGAGGATCTGCAAGGAGGAATGGCAGAGGATCCCCAAATCCAGGTGTGAAAGACTTGTTGCATCTTTCCCAAAAAGACTCCTGGCTGTATTAGATCAAAAGGGGGCTTCTACTAAATACTGAGCAAAGGGTCTGAATACTTAGGACCATGTGATATTTTAGTTTTTCTTTTTTAATAAATCTGCAACAATGTCAACAATTCTGTGTTTTTCTGTCAGTATGGGGTGCTATGTGTACATTCATGAGGAAGAAGAATGAACTTAAATGATTTTAGCAAATGGCTGCAATATAACAAAGAGTGAAAAATTTAAGGGGGTCTGAATACTTTCCGTACCCACTGTACGTCCTTTTTTTCCCACAAACAGAGCTTTCTTTTGGTGGTATTTGATCACTGCGCTTTTTATTTTTTGCGATATTAATAAAAATTTTCAACTTTGTCTTTTAAAAAATATCCAATATACTCAATTTATGTCATTTTGTTTGGCCAAAATATATTTAGCTACATATGGATAAAGATATACAATAGATAGATACTCAGCAATATCCCTATATATATATAGTAGCGCAAACTTGTCAAGAAGCAAGTGCCAAAAAAATACTGTGCCCACTGCACAAAAGTCCGAAATGCAATAAATGTCACATAGGCAGCAGGAGAAAGTTCAGAAATTACTCAAACAGTCCATAATCCTTCACTCTATCTCCTGGGATGATAATGTACGAAGACGTGTTTCTCAAAAGGATCACCACCACCACCGTGCTCCAAGGGGGGAGGAGAATTGCCCACTCACCAGATGCTGTGGCCCAACCCACTTCCGTGTTTGAGCATTCAGGCTTATAATGATGGTCACTGGTCCAGAGTATCCACAACAGGAATCGCACCAGCGCAGTCAAAAAAAGCTCAGCAGCATATGGGGAGGAGAGAACACAATCCCAATAGCGTGATACCGTTTAAAAGGGTTTTATTAAATAAAAATAAAACATAAGGTAACACACTCACATGTCTTGTATGTCATCAAACGCAAAAAAACAGTCACGAATAGGGGAGGGATGCCCTTCGGGAGATGATGTCCAGGCTCCACGCCGTGGACGCCGCGCCTTCTGGGTAATCCGAACTCCTCTTACACAGCCTGGTTACACCGCCTGGTCACGCCCCGACGCGTTTCGTGATTTCCACTTCTTCCCCGGGAGCGTGACCACGGCGGCTTGGCGGTAACCTTAAATACCCATGCCCATCAACCCACAGGGCGGGGCCAGGGTTGACATCATCGGCCATTGGTGGTTGCTCAGGTGTGTCGACCAATCACAGACTAGATTTACAGGATCGCTTCCTCTCAATTCACTAATCTCTATGGTACATTACCCTATAACCCGGAAGTAGGGTGGTGCCGAGGTTCACACCATCGGTTATTGGTGGATGCCTGTAGAATACTGGCCAATAGCAGGCTAAGACAGCACAGTAACCCTCCATCTCGCCACTATTCACTACAATGGGCCGTCCTACGACCCGGAAGTATAGCACACAGGAAGTTAATTGCACCCTTATGCTGAAAGCAAAAAGACACCAACCACTCAACCACCAATAGACCGATAGTATCCATACAAAATCGCTAGTGTATATACATACTTAAAACGCTGTAAATTACATCACTTTCCATTGGTAGTGACGATCGTGTTCTGACCAATCATAGTGATTCAGCTTTACGCCCAATCAGCTAAAACTTCCTCCTTAATTAACATATGACCCGGAACAATAATAGCACGGATTCCCGGCCGGATGTAAGGTCTCCATGACCCGGAAGAATAATAACATAGAGTCCCGGCCGGATGTATGGGCTCCACCCACCAGGAAGACCAAGAAGTTATTTATGTGTACTCAGTACACCATGCACAACAGCGCCATCTACCAATGGAAGTGTAACAATGTAAGGAAAATTTGTATGGAAGTTTAATCCATATACCAAAAATATCATAATAATAAACAAAAACATGTCACACCAGAAAAAAGAACACGAATCTATTGGAAACTAATAGGCAAAACTAAATATATAAATAAGTAAAATCATTAAAATATTTAAAATAACCCTAAGCCCATAACCAACGCTAGACAGCATGAGTCACAAGCCTAGGGACATTTGTGTGTGCGGACACTTTGGGGGATCACGGTCCTCCCAACGCACATCATCCAAAGATGAAAGATCAAATAACAAAAAAGATCAAGTATAAAATAATATAATATAGAGTTGGAAACTAAAATCAATGATCACTAATAAAACAATTTAAATCCAACTCTATATTTAATCCTACAGGGCTCAAAGATTGGGTCTGGAATATCCATTTTGTTTCGCACTTTGATAATTCCCTAACCCAATTGGCACCCCTCCACGGGGGTGTCACCCGCTCGACACCCCAGAATTGTAAACAACTGGGGTCCCGTTGGTGATGTGAACGGAAATGGGCTGGGACACTGTGCTCTGTTTTGCCCTTAATAATATTGCTGATGTGCTCCCCAACTCTAATTGTCAAAGTGCGTTTAGTTCGTCCTATATAAATGATTTTGCAGGGACACATTAAAGCATACACCACATGCGTGGTATCACATGTGATGAAATGCCTAATGTCGAAACTCTTGTCAATTGCTGCAACATAAAAGGACTCACGTCTCCTCTGATTTTGGGGGGTATACGAACATGACTTACATCTCCCACATTTGTGAAACCCTCGTCTACCCGGAAAGAAGGAAGTATCCGGGGGATTAAGGATCTTCTTCACCACCCTGTCCCCAAAGCTCGGGGCCCTACGGTAAATGAAGGATGGAACATCGGGCAACACAGGTCCCAATACTGCATCCATCTGCAAGATGTTCCAATGGGTTTTGAAGATGGCTTCTACTTTTTTGTGGTCCTCACAGTAATCAGACAAAAAACTCCATTGTTTATCGTCAGATCCATTTGTGGGTCTCGTCACGTTCTGCAAGCATGCAGCTCGAGGGATATCCAGAATATTTTCAATCTCTTTCTCAAGACATTGTTCGTCATATCCCTTTTGGATAAACCTCTCCTTAAGAACATTGGTTTGGGCGATATAGTCTTCTTCAAATGTACAGTTCCGTCGTACTCGCATGAACTGGCCACGCGGTATATTACGCAGCCAGTTCGGGTGATGTCCACTTTGAATAGACAGGTAACTGTTTCTATCTGTAGGCTTGAAGAAGACAGACGTAGTTAGTCTGCCCGAACCCTTCTTTATATTTACGTCCAAGAAGTGGATATCCGTTAAACTCCAATTGAACTCGAGTTTGATGTTATTTGTATTAGTATTCAAATAGCTCATGAAGTTCAATAATGAGGACTCTGTGTCGTTCCATACAAAAATAATATCGTCTATGAATCGACGATAGAAAAGGAGTTCTGGTCTCTCCCTACAAAATACATGTTTGTCCTCCCACTCTGCCATAAAAAGGTTGGCGAGACTGGGAGCGAATTTCGCTCCCATTGCCACACCTTTCTTCTGGCTGTAGAAGGACTGATTATACCAGAAATAGTTATGCCCTAGACAAAAGTCCAGGGCATTCCGGATAAACAACTTCTGGTTATGTGGTAAATCATCCCTCTTACTCAGGGCCCAATTAAGGGCCAATAGAGCATCATCATGTTGGATGATGGTGTAGAGGGATGACACGTCCGCCGTCACTAAGAAAGCGGACGAGTCATCCCCCAAGACCACATCATCCAACGATATAAGCAGGTCCTTAGTGTCTTTAAGGTAAGCCCTTGTAGTTACGACACTGGGTTGGAGGAAGGTGTCCAAATATTGGCCCAACCTAGCACACACCGACCCTATCCCGTTAACTATCGGGCGGGGCGGTGGGCAATTCGGATCCTTGTGGACCTTAGGTAGCGTGTACACTATCGGTATTCTGCACGCACTCGGGACCAGGTATTGTTTCTCTTTTTTTGTTAGCACATGGTTTTTGTACCCCTGGTCTACCAAAACTCTGAGGTCACTTTCAAAATCACTAGTTGGATCCTTTGACAACAGTACATACGTGGTTTCATCTGCCAACATACCCTGTATTTGTTGGTGATAAAACTCTGGATCCATTATCACCACTCCCCCACCCTTGTCGGCGGGTCGGATGATAATGTCTATCCTTTGTTCAAGGGATTCCAGCCCCTCCTGTATGTGTCTACTTTTGTTCTTAACAGAATGATCAATCGGTAGGTGCTGGAGGTCTTTCAAAACTAAACTTTTGAATATTTCAACTGCCTGGTTGTTTCTAACCGGGGGATTCCATATGGACTTGTTTCTCAAACCACTATTCACCGCCATACCAGCATAAGTATTACTCACGGAATTAATGGGGTTACTAATAAGGTATTTCTTGATGTTAAGTTTGCGTATGTACTTATGTGTGTCAATATAAGTACTAAATTTGTTAAGGGTCCGTTTAGGGGCACACTTCAGGCCCTGGTCCAGTATATGGAGTTCTTTGTCTGTTAGAGTGACAGAGCTAATATTATAAATGCCCTGTCCTCTCATTCCCTCCTTCTTTTTCTGGCGTTGTATTCGCCGTCCCGCTCTGACTCCTCGTTGTTGCTTGGATACTGATTTGGGTTGGGGTTTGGGTTTCCCCAATGTTCCCCTTGACGTCCCTGGGGTTGGGGTCGACTCTTCCCCCTCCCCCTGCCCCTGCCTCTCCCTAAAAAAGGTTGTCGGCGTGGGGTCCCATCTCCGGTTGCATCCTGTCCCACTAATGGTTGATAGTAGTTGTGTGTATTCACATAATTAGGCTGGGGATAGCCTCTAGTGCCTCCCCTTTGGTTTCCACGGGACCTACCACGTTGTTTATGGTGTCCCTTCCTTGGGGGTCCCGTCCACTGGGGTATTTCAAACGGGGTTTGGGGTCTAGTTGGAAACCTATTCACCACATTCGGTGTCCTGGGTTCATCTCCCTGTTCCATTGTTCCCGATGGAGCTCCGGATGCTCCCACTTCGGGGACTACGGGAACTGGCGGAACTGTTCCATATAAAGAGGGTTCAGCCTGCCAACAATAAACCTGATTTGTTTTGAAATCTTTAAGATCCCTGTTGAATTTTTTAACTTTCTTTAATTGTGTCTCCTTATCAATCTTGTCCAGTTTCGCTTTAGTTTTCTCATTAAAATCCTTAATTGCCGTAGTTTCCTGAATATTTTCTATCTTTTTCTGTAGTTCCTTGATCTTGTCATTAATTAATTCCATCTTGCGTTTTTTTCTTTTGAGTATAAGAGACTGTAATTCTATGCCTGCTCTATGGAAGAATGAATACCACTCATTCGTGGATTCATCATCTGTCAGGCCATCCTGGGGTGCCATATCCCATCTGAGACCCCTACTGATAAGTCCTTCAGATAGGTAGATCTCAATGGTATTGATATCCCACCAGGCTCTCACTTGCTTTTCTAAGGTGAAGGCCAAAATCTTTAAAGTGGCGGTGATATCCTCATCAGGTGTAATAACCTGATTGGAGCTAAAAATATTCTTGAGATCAACCTGTCTCGATCCCAAAAATTTGATAGCATCCATAGCAGCTCGGTAATGTAGAGAAGTATATAATATGACAGCTTAAATGCCCAACGAAAACCAAATAAAGGTATAAGCTATCCCAAGCGCTTCAAATGAGGACCACTCACCAATAAATAAGTTGGCTATGCAGCTACTTAACTAAAACATATGGATAAAGATATACAATAGATAGATACTCAGCAATATCCCTATATATATATAGTAGCGCAAACTTGTCAAGAAGCAAGTGCCAAAAAAATACTGTGCCCACTGCACAAAAGTCCGAAATGCAATAAATGTCACATAGGCAGCAGGAGAAAGTTCAGAAATTACTCAAACAGTCCATAATCCTTCACTCTATCTCCTGGGATGATAATGTACGAAGACGTGTTTCTCAAAAGGATCACCACCACCACCGTGCTCCAAGGGGGGAGGAGAATTGCCCACTCACCAGATGCTGTGGCCCAACCCACTTCCGTGTTTGAGCATTCAGGCTTATAATGATGGTCACTGGTCCAGAGTATCCACAACAGGAATCGCACCAGCGCAGTCAAAAAAAGCTCAGCAGCATATGGGGAGGAGAGAACACAATCCCAATAGCGTGATACCGTTTAAAAGGGTTTTATTAAATAAAAATAAAACATAAGGTGACACTCACATGTCTTGTATGTCATCAAACGCAAAAAAACAGTCACGAATAGGGGAGGGATGCCCTTCGGGAGATGATGTCCAGGCTCCACGCCGTGGACGCCGCGCCTTCTGGGTAATCCGAACTCCTCTTACACAGCCTGGTTACACCGCCTGGTCACGCCCCGACGCGTTTCGTGATTTCCACTTCTTCCCCGGGAATTATATTATTTTATACTTGATCTTTTTTGTTATTTGATCTTTCATCTTTGGATGATGTGCGTTGGGAGGACCGTGATCCCCCAAAGTGTCCGCACACACAAATGTCCCTAGGCTTGTGACTCATGCTGTCTAGCGTTGGTTATGGGCTTAGGGTTATTTTAAATATTTTAATGATTTTACTTATTTATATATTTAGTTTTGCCTATTAGTTTCCAATAGATTCGTGTTCTTTTTTCTGGTGTGACATGTTTTTGTTTATTATTATGATATTTTTGGTATATGGATTAAACTTCCATACAAATTTTCCTTACATTGTTACACTTCCATTGGTAGATGGCGCTGTTGTGCATGGTGTACTGAGTACACATAAATAACTTCTTGGTCTTCCTGGTGGGTGGAGCCCATACATCCGGCCGGGACTCTATGTTATTATTCTTCCGGGTCATGGAGACCTTACATCCGGCCGGGAATCCGTGCTATTATTGTTCCGGGTCATATGTTAATTAAGGAGGAAGTTTTAGCTGATTGGGCGTAAAGCTGAATCACTATGATTGGTCAGAACACGATCGTCACTACCAATGGAAAGTGATGTAATTTACAGCGTTTTAAGTATGTATATACACTAGCGATTTTGTATGGATACTATCGGTCTATTGGTGGTTGAGTGGTTGGTGTCTTTTTGCTTTCAGCATAAGGGTGCAATTAACTTCCTGTGTGCTATACTTCCGGGTCGTAGGACGGCCCATTGTAGTGAATAGTGGCGAGATGGAGGGTTACTGTGCTGTCTTAGCCTGCTATTGGCCAGTATTCTACAGGCATCCACCAATAACCGATGGTGTGAACCTCGGCACCACCCTACTTCCGGGTTATAGGGTAATGTACCATAGAGATTAGTGAATTGAGAGGAAGCGATCCTGTAAATCTAGTCTGTGATTGGTCGACACACCTGAGCAACCACCAATGGCCGATGATGTCAACCCTGGCCCCGCCCTGTGGGTTGATGGGCATGGGTATTTAAGGTTACCGCCAAGCCGCCGTGGTCACGCTCCCGGGGAAGAAGTGGAAATCACGAAACGCGTCGGGGCGTGACCAGGCGGTGTAACCAGGCTGTGTAAGAGGAGTTCGGATTACCCAGAAGGCGCGGCGTCCACGGCGTGGAGCCTGGACATCATCTCCCGAAGGGCATCCCTCCCCTATTCGTGACTGTTTTTTTGCGTTTGATGACATACAAGACATGTGAGTGTGTCACCTTATGTTTTATTTTTATTTAATAAAACCCTTTTAAACGGTATCACGCTATTGGGATTGTGTTCTCTCCTCCCCATATGCTGCTGAGCTTTTTTTGACTGCGCTGGTGCGATTCCTGTTGTGGATACTCTGGACCAGTGACCATCATTATAAGCCTGAATGCTCAAACACGGAAGTGGGTTGGGCCACAGCATCTGGTGAGTGGGCAATTCTCCTCCCCCCTTGGAGCACGGTGGTGGTGGTGATCCTTTTGAGAAACACGTCTTCGTACATTATCATCCCAGGAGATAGAGTGAAGGATTATGGACTGTTTGAGTAATTTCTGAACTTTCTCCTGCTGCCTATGTGACATTTATTGCATTTCGGACTTTTGTGCAGTGGGCACAGTATTTTTTTGGCACTTGCTTCTTGACAAGTTTGCGCTACTATATATATATAGGGATATTGCTGAGTATCTATCTATTGTATATCTTTATCCATATGTTTTAGTTAAGTAGCTGCATAGCCAACTTATTTATTGGTGAGTGGTCCTCATTTGAAGCGCTTGGGATAGCTTATACCTTTATTTGGTTTTCGTTGGGCATTTAAGCTGTCATATTATATACTTCTCTACATTACCGAGCTGCTATGGATGCTATCAAATTTTTGGGATCGAGACAGGTTGATCTCAAGAATATTTTTAGCTCCAATCAGGTTATTACACCTGATGAGGATATCACCGCCACTTTAAAGATTTTGGCCTTCACCTTAGAAAAGCAAGTGAGAGCCTGGTGGGATATCAATACCATTGAGATCTACCTATCTGAAGGACTTATCAGTAGGGGTCTCAGATGGGATATGGCACCCCAGGATGGCCTGACAGATGATGAATCCACGAATGAGTGGTATTCATTCTTCCATAGAGCAGGCATAGAATTACAGTCTCTTATACTCAAAAGAAAAAAACGCAAGATGGAATTAATTAATGACAAGATCAAGGAACTACAGAAAAAGATAGAAAATATTCAGGAAACTACGGCAATTAAGGATTTTAATGAGAAAACTAAAGCGAAACTGGACAAGATTGATAAGGAGACACAATTAAAGAAAGTTAAAAAATTCAACAGGGATCTTAAAGATTTCAAAACAAATCAGGTTTATTGTTGGCAGGCTGAACCCTCTTTATATGGAACAGTTCCGCCAGTTCCCGTAGTCCCCGAAGTGGGAGCATCCGGAGCTCCATCGGGAACAATGGAACAGGGAGATGAACCCAGGACACCGAATGTGGTGAATAGGTTTCCAACTAGACCCCAAACCCCGTTTGAAATACCCCAGTGGACGGGACCCCCAAGGAAGGGACACCATAAACAACGTGGTAGGTCCCGTGGAAACCAAAGGGGAGGCACTAGAGGCTATCCCCAGCCTAATTATGTGAATACACACAACTACTATCAACCATTAGTGGGACAGGATGCAACCGGAGATGGGACCCCACGCCGACAACCTTTTTTAGGGAGAGGCAGGGGCAGGGGGAGGGGGAAGAGTCGACCCCAACCCCAGGGACGTCAAGGGGAACATTGGGGAAACCCAAACCCCAACCCAAATCAGTATCCAAGCAACAACGAGGAGTCAGAGCGGGACGGCGAATACAACGCCAGAAAAAGAAGGAGGGAATGAGAGGACAGGGCATTTATAATATTAGCTCTGTCACTCTAACAGACAAAGAACTCCATATACTGGACCAGGGCCTGAAGTGTGCCCCTAAACGGACCCTTAACAAATTTAGTACTTATATTGACACACATAAGTACATACGCAAACTTAACATCAAGAAATACCTTATTAGTAACCCCATTAATTCCGTGAGTAATACTTATGCTGGTATGGCGGTGAATAGTGGTTTGAGAAACAAGTCCATATGGAATCCCCCGGTTAGAAACAACCAGGCAGTTGAAATATTCAAAAGTTTAGTTTTGAAAGACCTCCAGCACCTACCGATTGATCATTCTGTTAAGAACAAAAGTAGACACATACAGGAGGGGCTGGAATCCCTTGAACAAAGGATAGACATTATCATCCGACCCGCCGACAAGGGTGGGGGAGTGGTGATAATGGATCCAGAGTTTTATCACCAACAAATACAGGGTATGTTGGCAGATGAAACCACGTATGTACTGTTGTCAAAGGATCCAACTAGTGATTTTGAAAGTGACCTCAGAGTTTTGGTAGACCAGGGGTACAAAAACCATGTGCTAACAAAAAAAGAGAAACAATACCTGGTCCCGAGTGCGTGCAGAATACCGATAGTGTACACGCTACCTAAGGTCCACAAGGATCCGAATTGCCCACCGCCCCGCCCGATAGTTAACGGGATAGGGTCGGTGTGTGCTAGGTTGGGCCAATATTTGGACACCTTCCTCCAACCCAGTGTCGTAACTACAAGGGCTTACCTTAAAGACACTAAGGACCTGCTTATATCGTTGGATGATGTGGTCTTGGGGGATGACTCGTCCGCTTTCTTAGTGACGGCGGACGTGTCATCCCTCTACACCATCATCCAACATGATGATGCTCTATTGGCCCTTAATTGGGCCCTGAGTAAGAGGGATGATTTACCACATAACCAGAAGTTGTTTATCCGGAATGCCCTGGACTTTTGTCTAGGGCATAACTATTTCTGGTATAATCAGTCCTTCTACAGCCAGAAGAAAGGTGTGGCAATGGGAGCGAAATTCGCTCCCAGTCTCGCCAACCTTTTTATGGCAGAGTGGGAGGACAAACATGTATTTTGTAGGGAGAGACCAGAACTCCTTTTCTATCGTCGATTCATAGACGATATTATTTTTGTATGGAACGACACAGAGTCCTCATTATTGAACTTCATGAGCTATTTGAATACTAATACAAATAACATCAAACTCGAGTTCAATTGGAGTTTAACGGATATCCACTTCTTGGACGTAAATATAAAGAAGGGTTCGGGCAGACTAACTACGTCTGTCTTCTTCAAGCCTACAGATAGAAACAGTTACCTGTCTATTCAAAGTGGACATCACCCGAACTGGCTGCGTAATATACCGCGTGGCCAGTTCATGCGAGTACGACGGAACTGTACATTTGAAGAAGACTATATCGCCCAAACCAATGTTCTTAAGGAGAGGTTTATCCAAAAGGGATATGACGAACAATGTCTTGAGAAAGAGATTGAAAATATTCTGGATATCCCTCGAGCTGCATGCTTGCAGAACGTGACGAGACCCACAAATGGATCTGACGATAAACAATGGAGTTTTTTGTCTGATTACTGTGAGGACCACAAAAAAGTAGAAGCCATCTTCAAAACCCATTGGAACATCTTGCAGATGGATGCAGTATTGGGACCTGTGTTGCCCGATGTTCCATCCTTCATTTACCGTAGGGCCCCGAGCTTTGGGGACAGGGTGGTGAAGAAGATCCTTAATCCCCCGGATACTTCCTTCTTTCCGGGTAGACGAGGGTTTCACAAATGTGGGAGATGTAAGTCATGTTCGTATACCCCCCAAAATCAGAGGAGACGTGAGTCCTTTTATGTTGCAGCAATTGACAAGAGTTTCGACATTAGGCATTTCATCACATGTGATACCACGCATGTGGTGTATGCTTTAATGTGTCCCTGCAAAATCATTTATATAGGACGAACTAAACGCACTTTGACAATTAGAGTTGGGGAGCACATCAGCAATATTATTAAGGGCAAAACAGAGCACAGTGTCCCAGCCCATTTCCGTTCACATCACCAACGGGACCCCAGTTGTTTACAATTCTGGGGTGTCGAGCGGGTGACACCCCCGTGGAGGGGTGCCAATTGGGTTAGGGAATTATCAAAGTGCGAAACAAAATGGATATTCCAGACCCAATCTTTGAGCCCTGTAGGATTAAATATAGAGTTGGATTTAAATTGTTTTATTAGTGATCATTGATTTTAGTTTCCAACTCTATATTATATTATTTTATACTTGATCTTTTTTGTTATTTGATCTTTCATCTTTGGATGATGTGCGTTGGGAGGACCGTGATCCCCCAAAGTGTCCGCACACACAAATGTCCCTAGGCTTGTGACTCATGCTGTCTAGCGTTGGTTATGGGCTTAGGGTTATTTTAAATATTTTAATGATTTTACTTATTTATATATTTAGTTTTGCCTATTAGTTTCCAATAGATTCGTGTTCTTTTTTCTGGTGTGACATGTTTTTGTTTATTATTATGATATTTTTGGTATATGGATTAAACTTCCATACAAATTTTCCTTACATTGTTACACTTCCATTGGTAGATGGCGCTGTTGTGCATGGTGTACTGAGTACACATAAATAACTTCTTGGTCTTCCTGGTGGGTGGAGCCCATACATCCGGCCGGGACTCTATGTTATTATTCTTCCGGGTCATGGAGACCTTACATCCGGCCGGGAATCCGTGCTATTATTGTTCCGGGTCATATGTTAATTAAGGAGGAAGTTTTAGCTGATTGGGCGTAAAGCTGAATCACTATGATTGGTCAGAACACGATCGTCACTACCAATGGAAAGTGATGTAATTTACAGCGTTTTAAGTATGTATATACACTAGCGATTTTGTATGGATACTATCGGTCTATTGGTGGTTGAGTGGTTGGTGTCTTTTTGCTTTCAGCATAAGGGTGCAATTAACTTCCTGTGTGCTATACTTCCGGGTCGTAGGACGGCCCATTGTAGTGAATAGTGGCGAGATGGAGGGTTACTGTGCTGTCTTAGCCTGCTATTGGCCAGTATTCTACAGGCATCCACCAATAACCGATGGTGTGAACCTCGGCACCACCCTACTTCCGGGTTATAGGGTAATGTACCATAGAGATTAGTGAATTGAGAGGAAGCGATCCTGTAAATCTAGTCTGTGATTGGTCGACACACCTGAGCAACCACCAATGGCCGATGATGTCAACCCTGGCCCCGCCCTGTGGGTTGATGGGCATGGGTATTTAAGGTTACCGCCAAGCCGCCGTGGTCACGCTCCCGGGGAAGAAGTGGAAATCACGAAACGCGTCGGGGCGTGACCAGGCGGTGTAACCAGGCTGTGTAAGAGGAGTTCGGATTACCCAGAAGGCGCGGCGTCCACGGCGTGGAGCCTGGACATCATCTCCCGAAGGGCATCCCTCCCCTATTCGTGACTGTTTTTTTGCGTTTGATGACATACAAGACATGTGAGTGTGTTACCTTATGTTTTATTTTTATTTAATAAAACCCTTTTAAACGGTATCACGCTATTGGGATTGTGTTCTCTCCTCCCCATATGCTGCTGAGCTTTTTTTGACTGCGCTGGTGCGATTCCTGTTGTGGATACTCTGGACCAGTGACCATCATTATAAGCCTGAATGCTCAAACACGGAAGTGGGTTGGGCCACAGCATCTGGTGAGTGGGCAATTCTCCTCCCCCCTTGGAGCACGGTGGTGGTGGTGATCCTTTTGAGAAACACGTCTTCGTACATTATCATCCCAGGAGATAGAGTGAAGGATTATGGACTGTTTGAGTAATTTCTGAACTTTCTCCTGCTGCCTATGTGACATTTATTGCATTTCGGACTTTTGTGCAGTGGGCACAGTATTTTTTTGGCACTTGCTTCTTGACAAGTTTGCGCTACTATATATATATAGGGATATTGCTGAGTATCTATCTATTGTATATCTTTATCCATATGTTTTAGTTAAGTAGCTGCATAGCCAACTTATTTATTGGTGAGTGGTCCTCATTTGAAGCGCTTGGGATAGCTTATACCTTTATTTGGTTTTCGTTGGGCATTTAAGCTGTCATATTATATATTTAGCTACATGTCTTTGACAAAAAAAATTCAATGAGCGTATTTTTATTGGTTTGCGCAAAAGTTATAGCGTCTACAAACTATGGTGTAAATACTGAAATTTACGCAGCTTTAATTTCTGACTGCCTATCTCATTTCATGAAGTGCTAAAATGGCAGGGCAGTACAAAACCCCCCCAAACTACCACTTTTTGGAAAGTAGACATCCTAAGGAATGTTCTGAGAGGCATGTTGAGCTCATTGAATATTTAATTTTTTTTGTCACAGGTGTTTAAAAAATGACTAAAAAAAATTTTTTTTTTTACACAAAGTTGTCATTGAAATGATATATTGCTCACACATGCCATGGGTATATGTGTAATTACACCCCAAAATATATTCTGCTGCTTCTCCTGAGTGCAGGGATACCATATATGTGAGACTTTTTGGGAGCCTAGCTGTGTACGGGAGCCCGAAAACAAATCACCACCATCAGAATTTCGAAGGGCGTTCATTTTTCATTGCATTTTCTCACTACCTATAACGGTTTAGGAGGCCCTGAAAAGTCAAGATACCACAAACCCCCCCCCAAATGACACCATTTTGGAAAGTAGACACCCCAAGCTGTTTGCTGAGAGGCATGGTGAGTCCATGGAATATTTTATATTTTGCCACAAGTTTTGGGAAAATTACAATATTTTTTTTTTTTTTTTACACAACGTCACTAAAAGATACATTTCTCACACATGACATGGGTATATGTGGAATGACACCCCGAAATACATTCTGCCACTTCTCCTTAGTATGGGGATGCCCCATGTGTGAGATTTTTTGGGAGCCTAGCTGTGTACAGGACCACGAAAACCAATCAACACTCTCAGGTTTTCTAATGGCGTAAATTGTGCATGTCACCTCTGCACTACCTGTCACAGTATCGGAGGCCCTAAAATTCCAAGATAGCACAACCCCCCCAAATGACCCCATTTTGGAAAGTAGACACCCCAATCTATTTGCTGAGAGGCATCGTGAGTCCATGGAATATTTTATATTTTGCCACAAGTTCCGGGAAATATATATATATATATTTTTTTTTACACAAAGTTGTCAGTAAATGATATATTGCTCACACATGCCATGGGTATATGTGAAATGACACCCCAAAATACATTCTGCTGCTTCTCCTGAGTACAGGGATACCCCATGTGTGAGACTTTTTTGCAGTCTAGCCGAGTACAGGACCCCGAAACCCAACCCCCACTTTCAGGCTTTCCAAGGGCGTAAATTGTTGATTTCACTCCTGACTACCTATCACAGTTTTGGAGGCCATGAAATGCCAAGACAGCACAACCCCCCCCCCCCAAATGACCCCTTTTCGGAAAGTAGACACCCTAAGCTATTTGCAGAGAGGCATGTTGAGTGTTTTGCAGATCTCACTTTTTGTCACAAAGTTTTGGAATTTGAAAAAAAGAGGAAAAAATATGCATTTTCCTGTTTTTTCTTCATTTTCCAAAAAAAATGAGAGCTGCAAAATACTCACCATGCCTCTCAGCAAATAGATTGGAGTGTCTACTTTGCAAAATTGGGTAATTTGGGGGGGTTTTGTGCCATCTTGGCTTTTTATGGACTTCAAAAGTGTGATAGGTAGTAAGGAGTGAGATCAACAATTTACGCCCTTAGAAAGCCAAAGGTGCGGATTGGTTTTCCGGGTCCTGTACGCGGCTATACTGCCAAAAAGTCTCACACATGGGGTATCCCTGGACTCAGGAGAAGCAGCAGAATGTATTTTGGGGTGTCATTTCACACATACCCATGGCATGTGTGAGCATTATATCATTTACTGACAACTTTGTGTAAAAAAAAAAATAATTTTCCCGAAACTTGTGGCAAAATATAAACTATTGGACTCACCATGCTTCTCAGCCAATAGCTTTGAGTGTCTACTTTGCAAAATTGGGTCATTTGAGGGGGTTTTGTGCTATCTTGAAATTTCCAACATCTTTCGAGACCCTGTGTTTGTGTGCCCTACACTGTGTCGTGCTGTACCCTACACTAATACTCCACTAGTGTATGGTAGCGCTCGAAACATTCCCCGATGCAGAGACCAGGTTGGTCAGGACATCTGGGACAATAATAGCGGGTGTCACGCCTAAATCCGCGCCTGCTACAGACACGACATCTTCTTTGGGGGTATCTTTGAGTAGGGGTACTCGGGAGGACATGTGAAAAATGCCTCTCATGCAGCCGGCTCACTGCATCTGGAAGGGGAAGTTGGGCAGGCATGCCTCCTGGGTACAGGTAGGCAAGGATGATCTCTTCCTGGAATTCCCGAAAGGATCCAGTTCGTCCTGACGCCCTGTATAGGACAAAGGCGTTCAGCATCGCCAATTGGAATAAATAAACAGACACTTTTTTGTACCAGCGTCTGGCTTTACGGGCAACTAAATACGGCGCCAAAAGCTGGTCGTTAAGGTCCACCCCTCCCATATTAAGGTTATATTCGTGGACACAGAGGGGTTTCTCCATAACGCCAGTTGCCGTAGGGATTTGGATCGTCGTGTCTGCGTGAAGGGAGGACAGAACATAAACATCCGTGTATCCTTCCACTTCACCGCAAGCAATTTGTCCGTTTTCAAGTAGGCTCTCGCCCCCCCGACTAAGACGGGATTCTACAAGCCGTTGGGGGAAGCCCCGGCGATTAGGTCACACAGTGCCACATGCGCCAATTTGTAATTCGAGCAGGTGACTAAATAGTGGCACGCTTGTGTAAAAGTTGTCCACGTACAAATGGTACCCCTTTCCGGATAAGGGTGACACCAAGTCCCAAACAATCTTGCCGCTGCTCCCTATGTAGTCTGGGAAGTTGGTGGGCTCCACACAGCTATCTTTTCCCTCATAGACCCAGAAACTAACTGTATAACCTGTGGCCCTGTCACACAATTAATACAGCTTGACCCCGTACTTGGCACGCTTGCTGGGGAGGTACTGTTTCATAGCAAGGCGGCCAGTAAATTTAATCAGGGACTCGTCAACGCAGACAATTTGTTCAGGGGTGAACAAGGCTGCAAACCGCTGATTGAAGTGGTCTATGAGGGGCCGAATTTTGTGGAGCCGATCATATGCAGGGTCTCCCCGAGGACGACAGATTTCATTGTCGCTGAAATGCATAAATCGCAGAATTTGCTCATATCTCGCCCTGGACATGGAGGCAGAGTACATGTGCATATGGTGAAGTGGGCTAGTGGACCAATATAGCCGCAATTCACTCTGTTTGGTTATGCCCATGTTGAGGAAAAGGCCCAGAAAGATTTTAAATTCGGAAACCATTTCTAGATTTCCAAGGTCTGGCAAGGGGCGAATTGGGGTTGGCGGCGATGAATTGTTGAGCGTATAAATTTGATTGATCCACAATAGATCTGAAAAGATCTTCCGTGAAGAACAGCTCAAAAAAGTTCAGGGGCGTAAAACCAGCTGTCTCCACGTGGATTCCAGGTTGGGCAGTGAATGGGGGAAGTACTGGCGCTGTAGAATCAGTGGGTTGCCAATTGGGATATGCCAGCGCATCAGGGAGGGCACTATGGGCTCTATGGGCCTGTCTTTGAATACGCGGTGGCTGCGGACCACTACTCGTGCTAGCCACCGCACCAGCTTCAACTGCACTTAGGGGACTCGCCACGTCACCAGGTGATACTGCAGTGCTGGTTGTACTAGGTCCAGGGTGTACTAGGCCGCTGGCGCTTGCCAGGTCGCCAGAAGGATGAGCGGCACTAGTACCCTCACTCTGCTCCATACGAGCACCCTGGGATTCCTGCATCTCAACAACTCCAGAATGGGGCCGGGTACGCCTGGGTCTAACAGGGACCCATCTGTCGTCGGAGCTATCTGTCAGGGAGCCGCTGCTGTCATCTGGTTCATATACTGACCCTGATTCTGCCAGTGAGGCTTCCCCATCGCTCTCACTTGACACGGACAGTATATTATATACCTCTTCACCACTGTACCAACGTTTGGTCATTTTGGTAACTACATTTACCGATACAGTAGTGCGACTCACAGGTAATAAAAGCACCTGGTTGTCAAGAAATATTTCAAGTGCTACCAAAAAAAAACTGCTACTGCTAGCAGGGATCAGGCCTGACTCTGCTAACATAGCGGTTTTGTGTGTTGTGTTTTTTTGCAAGTGACAGTAATCTATTGTGAGGAAAGGGGAGGTAATATGGCGCTGTCAGGCTAATAAATAGGAAAAAATAAATAAATATGTCTTAAAGTGCACTGGTGATAGGTGAATAAGAACCAGAATATATAAAGCTTCATAAAGTGAATCCTTAAAGAGTGTAAATAAGTTTGAATAAATTGGTTATAAAATGTGTATCTATATAATGATAAATAAATAAAAAAAGTTTAAGATATAGGTGATACAAAATCAATGTGTAATCTTAAAAATATATATATAACTATATAAAAAATTTTTTAAAGTGATGTTGTAAAAATCTTCCACATATACTTAAAGTGCTAATTAATCAATCAGATATATATTGTGCTAATGGGCCAAACGGTAAATAACTTTGTATAAATCTGTGCACATAAAAAATCATAAATAGTGTCCAACAAATAAGATAGCATAAATAAATAAATAAATATAAAACGAATATATAGGAAAATTGTCCATATAAATAGCCAAATATAGCAAATATAATCGAGTCCCAAAAAAAGGGGTGATGAAGTAGGGATTTGACAGGATAAATGGATTACAGGACTTCCAGAATGATGGGGGTGCTCAATACAGGAATCAGTGCTCCCCTCCTATTATTCCCGCACTCACCAGATGGTGGTACCCCCACAGGGGTAATAAGCGTTTGGGGTGACTCTTGGAGGTCCCTCCGAAGGTTGGCTAGTAATCCACTTAAACCCGACTTCGTATCCTATTCCAGGGAAATTTGATGGAAAATCCCTCCTCTTAGAGTACTCCAAAAAGGTTTGAGAGATCTTGGTTGCAAAAACTTTATGGGTTGCTGGTTCAAACGAGCACCGCCTCTTCGGTTGAGAACCACCTTCACTCAGTTCACCAATCAGGGAATGCAGAGAATCTCTGTCCCTCCTTATCCTTCCTCATTCCTCATGTCTGTATTGAGCACCCCCATCATTCTGGAAGTCCTGTAATCCATTTATCCTGTCAAATCCCTACTTCATCACCCCTTTTTTTGGGACTCGATTATATTTGCTATATTTGGCTATTTATATGGACAATTTTCCTATATATTCGTTTTATATTTATTTATTTATTTATGCTATCTTATTTGTTGGACACTATTTATGATTTTTTATGTGCACAGATTTATACAAAGTTATTTACCGTTTGGCCCATTAGCACAATATATATCTGATTGATTAATTAGCACTTTAAGTATATGTGGAAGATTTTTACAACATCACTTTAAAAAATTTTTTATATAGTTATATATATATTTTTAAGATTACACATTGATTTTGTATCACCTATATCTTAAACTTTTTTTATTTATTTATCATTATATAGATACACATTTTATAACCAATTTATTCAAACTTATTTACACTCTTTAAGGATTCACTTTATGAAGCTTTATATATTCTGGTTCTTATTCACCTATCACCAGTGCACTTTAAGACATATTTATTTATTTTTTCCTATTTATTAGCCTGACAGCGCCATATTACCTCCCCTTTCCTCACATTTACCAAATATAGTTATCTATATTTTTGAGGTAGGCTGCAGTCAGTTATTTATTTAATTTTCTCCAAAAGCGCGGAAACTTTCCCCCGACAGTAATCTATTGATTACTACACTTGCCTGGGTGAAAGGGTTAAACGCAGGTGCTGGCAGGAATCAGTGCTGATCGTGAAAACACCGCGTTTTGGGAACCCTAAACTATGGGGGCGCTAGTATAGTTCTGATCAGATCAGATATTGATCTGTTCAAACACTATGCTAGTAATGGAAGTGTATGTGCGTGCGTGTGTGTGTGTGGTAATCAAGGGGTTATTTCTAACTATGCGCCGGGGATCTGGGGGGGGGTGGCGGGGACCCTAAACCTCCTTTGGGATAGAAACTAACTCGCTAGCGCAACCTCAAGTCACAATCACACTAATACAAAATACAGTAAAAACAGTATATTATGTGTGTATTAGTGTGCAATGTGACAGGGGGGAAGGGGTTAACTGGATGGGATCAGGGGGTTAAATCTTTATTGGGAGGGGCTGGTGGGTATCCTAAGGATAAAAGGAACGGTGGCAAGCGCTGAACCTGGTCACAAGTCACACTTATACGGGTATATAGAAAATGCTATATACTGTATATAGTGTGTGTTGTGGCAGGGGGTGTAGGGGTGATCAGGGGGTTAAATCTTTATTGGGTGGGTGGCGGGGACCCTAAACCTCCTTGGGACAGAAACTTAGTCGCCTGCGCTAATTCTGATCACAATCACACTAATACAAATATACAAAAACACTGTATATTACGTTTGTATTAGTGTTGAATGTGACACCGGGGTAGGGGTTAACTGGAGGTGATCAGGGGGGGATCAGGGGGGATCAGGGGGTTAAATCTTTATTGGGGGGTGGGGGGTAATTTAAGTGGAAAAGGGGGGGTTGCAAGCGCTACACCTGACCACAAATCACACTTATACAGGTATATAGGAAAATGCTATATGCTGTATACAGTGTGTGTTGTGTCAGGGGCTGTAGGGGTTAATTGGGGGGGCGATCGGGGGTTAAATGTGCCTATCTACCTGTGTGTGGGTGTGCTTGGTGCAATACTCACAGTTCGATGTGCTCTCCTCTTGGATCGCTGGATCCAAAAAGGACATTGGGAGGGGAGGGCACATCTTCTCTAAGCCTGTGTTTACATTTCACAGGCTTAGAGTGTCATTTGATTGGGCAGGACCGATCAACAGGTCCAGGCCAAAAATGATTGGCCTGGACCTGATGACTGATCGGTTCTGAACCCAATCGAGCCATTGGCGGCGGCGGGGGGGCGCGGGACCGGCGGGAAGTGCTGACGTAGATCTACGTCACTTTGCCTGTCCGGGGCTGACTGCCGACGTAGATAGTCGTGCGGCGATCGGCAAGTGGTTAAATATTACAACTGGGTGATCCGGTAGAATGGGGCCCAAAACCCTATCATTTTTAGAACATTCCAATGTTTTTGGGGATCTTCTTAATTGAATAATGCTGGTTAGAGTATCTAGTAGTCATAGAAAACCCAAATATGCTGTCCAACATGTCCCCTTTCGTACCAGTAGTTCCACATAGCATAATATCCCTATCCATATTTTCCACTGATGTTATAGTGTTGTCAATATCATCTGCTGAGTAACCTTTCTCTAAAAATCTAGAATATTAGCCTGTTGGTAAAAATCCGTAATATTTGTACAATTATGCCTTTAACCATGACCTACAAAGAAAACTTGACAAAGGAATATAAGCATTACGATCTGTCTCCTTGAAGTATGTGGTAGTAATAAGCTGTCCCTCTTGAACCTGAAGATTTAAATCCAGAAAATGTATATGAGAGTCACTCATTTCATACTTCATTATTTTGATTTAAGAATTGGAAAAATGCTACAAGAGAATCTTGGTCACCCTCCCACACTACAAACACATCATCAATGTATCTTTTCCAGAGCCACAGTTCATCAGCAGGGTTATCCCAAATCACCTCATTCTCCCAGCATGCCATAAATATATTGGCTAAACTGGGAGCAAATTTTGCCCCCATAGTCACACCCCGGTTCTGTAAATAAAAGCTACCTCCAAACCAAAAATAGTTATGGCTAGTAGCAAATGTTAGCAGATTCATCAAAAAATCTCTTTGAAGCATAGGGAGAAAGCCATCTTGGTCTAGATGATATTTGAACGCCTCCAAGCCATGGTGATGAGAAATAATGATATAAAGGGAGGCCACATCTGCCATGGCCAAAATATAATTAGCCCTCCATTCTATACCTTACAGCCTTAAAGTACAGTATACAGGTACATACATATTCACCAGCACACCATGGATCTTGCAAAAGCAGTACAAAAGCTTTTTATTGCAGAGAAGATCACATCAGAAACAGTGCAATGTTTCGGAGCCACGCAGGACCCCTTCGTCAGGCATGTGATCAAGTGCAAACAGTGAACAAAGAATATATGTGAACATACCACCAATCAAAATCATGGAAAATTGTGACACCCCCCTCTTCTGACATCATTTTCCTGCCTATTGCCGTCTTAATACATAATCATCAAACTTGGTTAATGCATTAGCATTATAACTGTGAAAACTGTATATATCTGGGGAGCCCCCCAGTGAGTATGCAGATGTGCAATCCATCTGTAGCGATTAGGTACATCACCAAGATCGCTTACAATTTTCCATGGTTTTAATTGGTGGTATGTCCACACATATTCTTTGTTACCATGTAAAATGTAAACCTAGGATTGGATGGTTCATACCACCCAAATCTCTACAGAGCCCCTCGTCTCTGGCTCCAAGACCCAGACTAAAGCTTACTAGATTCTGAGAAAAGCAAAAAAGCTTGTTTTCTCCATAAGAGACACACATCCTGGAGCCTCTCACTCTGGGCGAGAAACCAAGGTGACACAACTACCATCCACAACCCAGCCAGTCTCACACCTTGGGATTCATTGCATGCTAAACTGCATTCAAACTGCCTTTTCTCCCTGGGACAAAGTGATATCTGGTCACAGTACTTATTATAATAAAGTTGAGGAAAGTTTTTTTTTTTTTTTAAAGTGTGATAAATAAGGGGCCAAGCATGGATGTTAATGCACTAAACAGACACCTGTAGTGCCAGTCTAGTCTCAGAGGAACAGTAGTGAATGGCTGAAAAACCCTGCTGAGGGCCAATTCTTCCCTTGAGATCAGTTGACTATATTTGGTCAGATTGGGACAATCAAGATGAAGAATTGTAAAAAGGGGAAACAAAGACAATTACATATAACATAAAATGAAGGATTTGCACTGAAAAAATGTCACAGTTAAAAATATCTGGAAATCTGAACTTGTTTTAAGGTTTGAGGTCTGGAGGTTGTTTAGCAGAACATTACACACCAGCCCCGGTGATGATTCATGCGAGTGAAAATTAAGCTTGATTCTTACACAGACTCATCAGATTAGAAATAATATTTGGAAAACCTCCTAGTGACCTGTTGTTCATTATCATGGCTATTCTTATCTAGCAGGTCTATTCCATAGTTGTGTTCTCTGATTCAGCGGCTTGGAATGTCCATTTCGGCAAGAAAGAATCCAAGGTGTTCTGCCAACCACGTAGAAAATATTAAGTATACAAAACTGATTAAAAATAGTTTGTACAAAGAAGTCATTATAGCTCTTTTCCCAAAAGGTATTTCCACATTCCCAAAAAAATAGTATTTGCTATTTACAGTGAAGATAGGATCATCATTGTTAGGGAAGTGAAGTATGAGTACATTGGCTTCCCAATATCCCAGGCTTTGTTTGCATTTGAGTACATTTGCCACATTTCCTGAAGATGGCTTTAGGGAATATTAAATGAAACCTGTGAGATTGGAAACACAGTATGGGAGTTGCCTTTTCTTACATGTTTATTAAGGTGCAGGAGGGGCTTGATCCTATCTGCACGTTTTAGTACATTAGTGACCTTGAACCAGTATGCATTTAGAATAGCTGGAAAAATCTGAATTTCCACCATGCATGCTTGTTCCAGGTAAGCAACTCACTAGGTAATTGAATCAGGATGATGGCTCCAGAGTTTGCATTCATTATTCTATCCTCACAGGTTCTCTTTCATGTCAACTGTAACTGGTGGTAAAGCAATAAAACAGAAAAGGCAGCATTTAAAATGTTCCCAAAGCAAGGCTATCATCACCCCCACTGTGAAGTAGGCACCAACCTTTATCTTAACTTGCACTGCTTCCCCTGCTCTTAGTCAAATTGCTGGTACATCTAGATATGATAAAACATGCAACACTCCACCTGCCTTCCCACAATGCCTGAGCAACCAATTATCAGGCATGGTCAAACTGGGGATGGAGGTCATGCCAAAGTGTGCACAATGAATGAAATGTGGATATGCTGCGCTAATTCAAACAATATAAAGAAATGCCACTGAATAAATCAATAAAAAATAGGTACCATATACTTATATAGTCCAAATGATCAGTGATGATTTGAACTTTACTGTATATGCATATACTGTATATACGGTACACATTTTTTGATTCATTTATATAGTAGCATTTGTTTATTCTGTTTGATTTACAGCAGCCCATTCACATTTCATTATTTTTGGGTGATTCATTCACTTTTGCTTGCAGTTTTTTGTTTCACAACTGATAAGCAATTACTTAATATAACGTGTGGAGAATTACTGACAATACTGAGTGTTGCTGGTTGTTTGCTAGCGATCATTCGAAGGCGGTAGTATTAAAGGTACGTTTAGACAGCCAGGAGGGGGGGGGGTGGATTTACTAAAACTGGAGCATGCCAAATCTGGTGCAGCTCTGCATAGAGTCTGGATCAGGGTTCTGTGAAACTGAGAGAAGTATACTATACAGAAGAACATGGTGATCCGTGAGGCTGACAAAGGGGGGGGGCAGTTTTGATTGTAAATGCTGGGAAAATAATTTGGAAGCTTTACGTCAACTAGAGGATTGTGTAACATATGCACCCCTGAAAGCCAACCCCAGGGGCTTTAAGTTAGCTCTGGCGGATCTATTAAATAGAGAACTAACTGCTAATGTTTTGAGTAGCAAGACAACTGAGTACTTGTATGTCAAGGATCCAGTTATTCCAATCTTTCATAATTTAAAGAAAACACACAAATCAGCTGTACCTACTGTATATAAGGTCAGCCAATAGTAGCTGGGATTGGTTCTCATTTGGAGACACTGGGCTAATGGGTCCATATATATACCTACAACTGTAGGTATATCAGTCGCATTTTGTTTTGGCACAAGTCCATGATGTGGCCTGGAACTTTGATTTTTTTGTGGGTGACTTTGAACATAAATTACTCTTCAATTCCCCACAGTCTTGCTATACAAGTCGTTATGGCACCATTTAGTGAGGTATAGTTTTTATACCAAGGAACTACAGGAATTTATCTTACAATGTATAGAGTTTCTACTCACACATAATTTCTTTTAAACATGTGCAGAACTGAAAAATGTGTTTAGTTTAGTTTCGGATAGATTCGATATGTTATTAATTTCCTTTCGTTGATTCATTTCAGAATCTGTTTAGTTTAGTTTGATTCTGTTTAATTTTGTTTCGTTTATTACTTTTCAAACAAATTCAAAGTTTTCAGAATGATTTGAATTTGGATTTGAAAAATGATAGACGGATTCGAGTTGTGTGGGAATAGCTGCTTATTAAGGAGTGGGCCGGGAAGCCAGCGGCCGAGTCCTTCAGAGGCGTAACTAGAACCATGAGGGCCCCGGTGCAAGAAACCATGGATGGCCCCCCGGACCCCTGGCCTGGGCCCTTCCATTCAAGCCTGGGGCTCTTTCCACTGATCCTGGGGCCCTTTACTCTTGTTGCAGGGCTCTTTATTACAGTCCCACTGCAGGACCCTTTCACAAGTTCTGCAATGGACCCCCTTCCTGCCATCTTGGGGCCTCAACACGGTGGTGGAATGCCAGGGCCCGGTCGCAAGAGTGACCTTTGTGATCCTGGAAGTTCACCCACTGGGGTCACTAGTTTTTATATTTTGGTATTTTAATTGTTTTATTTTTTATCATTTCATTTTTTTTTTTTTTTTACAATGTCACTGACTATGACTCTGTCCATTCAGAAAAGGAAGGCACTGGTAAATTTCATATTTACTGACCCCTTCCTGGTTCTCTATTGTGACACATCCCCTGCTGCAGCTGGCAGGAGAGGGGAGGTAGGAAGCCAGCAGCACAGTTGCGGGGGGGGGGGGGGGGGATCAGGGAGCACACAGGGGCCCAGAGACAGCAGAACACAAATGAACTGGATAGGAGGAGCAGCGGGGGGTAGCATACATAGGAACCAATCTCCTCCATTTTTCTCCTGCAGCTACAGGAGGAAAAGGGAGGACAGTGATTTGGGGCCCGATTGCAATTGCAACCCCTGTAGTTACGCCCCTGGTGCCCTTAACAACCAATGACTCGTCAGCTGTCAGTGGGCTTCCTCACTGACAGCTGAAATGTAAACAAAAGAATGCTGTCAATAAAAACATTTAAAAAAAAAAAACAGCACTGCCCCCCTCAATTCATACCAGACCCTTTAGAACTGGTATTGATTTTAAGGGAAACCCCACACCAAAATATAAAGAAAAAAATGGCTTGGTGCCCCCCAAAATCCATACCAGACCCTTATCCAAGCATACAGCCCCGGCACGCCAGAAAAGGGGGAGAGATGAGTAAGCACCCCCCCTCCTGAACCATACCAGGCCACGTGCCCTGAACATGGAGGGGTGCTTTGGGGTAGGGGGGGCTACATCCCTCTACCCTATAGTACCTTGTCCCCATTTTGGGGGACAAGGGCCTCTTTCCAATAACCCTGGGTGGTGGTTGAGGGGGTCTGCAAGCAGAGGGATTATCAAAATCTGGAAGCCCCCTTTTAACAAGAGGGCCCCCAGATCCCGCCCCTTCCTATATGAATGGGTATGGGGTACATAGCACCCCTTCATATTCACTAAAAAAGCGTTAAAAGTGAGTAAAGACACAATACAAGTTTTTGACAAGTCCTTTATTAAAAAAACAAAATGTCCCCTGGGGTATATTCATTGTCAATCATGATGCCGGCCACACCACCGGACCTGAAAAAAGGGGGCAAAAAACCTCCGTTCTTGATAAAGACTGCTACCCTCTGCCTGTTCCACCATCTGACATTTCTTAAATAACTAAGGGGTTGAGTCACTGGATGACAATATTGGGCGACCCCGCCCCCTTGTAACATCATTGACCCAGCATGCCTTGGTCAGTTATCACAAGAAGGCGGGGCCACTCCGTGACATCGTCGAGTGGTCCCCGCCCCTTAGATATTTAAGAACTGTAAGACAGTGGAGCAGGCAGACGGCGGAAACCTTAGACGAGATCAGAGTTTTTTTCTTTTTTCGGGTCGGCGGTGGCAGTGGCGGCAGCGTCAAGATTGAGGAAGGATCTACACCGAGGAACATTTGTTTTGATTTGATTTTTTTAATGAAGAACTTGTCAAAAACTCGTGTTGTGTCTTTACTCAGTTTTTACACTTTTTTGGTGAATGGCAAGGCGTACTATGTACCTCAAAATCATTCACATAGAATGGGCGGAGATCTGGGGGCCCCCTTGTTAAGGGAAGCTTCCAGATCCCCATAAGCCCCCCACCCGCAGACTCCCACAACTACCACCCAGGGTTGTGGGGAAGAGGCCCTTGTTGTGGGGAAGAGCCCCCCCTGTCCCAGAGCACCCCCCTATGTTGAGGGCATGTGGACTTTCTTTTACATTTTGGCATGGGGTTCCCCTTAAAAACATACCAGGCCCTTGGGGTCTGGTATGGATTGGGGGGGGCCATGTTGGTTTTTTTTTCCAGAATTTTTCATTACCGGCATTCTTTTGTTTACATTTCAGCTGTCATTTGGGAAGCCTGCTGACAGTTGATGAGTGATCAGTTGTTAAGGATGGGGCGGCCGGCTTCCTGGCCCACTCCTTAACAACCAGATCTTCTTCACACAGAATTCGAATCGGTCGATCATTTTTCGACCAATCCAAATTTGAATAGTTATGAAAATGTGGAATTCATTAGAAAACAAATATACGTAACAAAAGTTAAAGCGGAGTTCCGGCCTCAAAATCGAAAAAATCGATTTTGGGCCATCCACTTGCTGAATGCAACCTAAAAAAGAAATGGATACTGCTGATTTTTTTTTTTTGGTCACTGGTCACTTACCTTATTATAGAAGAAAATATACTCACCTTCTTTCCACTTCCTCCCTCTGCAGCCGCTGCCCCTGCCGTCTCTTCTGTTTTGCAATGACTCCTGGGAGCTGAACGACATCGCTCCCAGGAGTCAATGCCCCTGCACCGGCCCCGCTCGTCACTTCCCGTGCAGGTGCAGCATTCCCTGCTTAACAGCTTGCCCAGAAGCTGTGCAGGGATGCCGCGCTTGCACCAGAAGTGACGAGTGGGGCCGGTGCAGTGCATTGTGGGACTCCAACGTCATGGAAGAGGACACAAAGAGGGACGCTGCGGCTTCAGCTGCCCACACCTGAGATGGCAGTACTGGAGAAGAACTTTTCAAGGTAAGTATTTCTTCTTACGGGTAAGTGTGACCCGGGACAGTTCAGAGGCTATCCATTATGGAATGTACTAGCCCTGACTGTCCCCGGGGTATTTTTAGCTAAAATTGACCCGTGAGGCCGGAACTCCGCTTTAATGAATTTTAAAGAAATTCCTTATTGTTTTATTTGGAGATTCAGATACTTTCGAATCTCCAAATACAGTAATCCCCCGCTCCATCGCGGTTCAGTTTTTGCGGTCCCGGTAATTTGCGTTTTTTTTTGTAATGTTATTTTACTATATAAATAATTAAAAATGAAATATTTTTGTGTTTTCCATAGCTCTTGCTATGTCTCTCAGTATCTTTTATGTGTTTAAATGAGTTTCTATTGTTTTAAAAGTGTGTTTAAAGACCTTAAAATGCTTTTACACGTACAGTGACAGTAAAATAAACATGCTTACAATGCATTTTAATAGGGTTTTTCTATTTCGCGGAATTTCACTTTTCGCGGCTGGGTCCGGAACGTAACCCCCGCAATGGAGGGGGGTTTACTGTAATCCAAAATTCATTGGAATTTATATTCAGATCGAAACAAATTGCACATGTCTAATTTCTTTATGTTTGACAGAGTTTTTTATTTGCAATGTTGTGGGGCTTCAATGGGAGCTAGATTTTTCCCCTTCCTTAGAGAATTTGTATATGGGTGGTGAGAGGAGTTTTTGCCTCTTCTCTTTTAATAACCCATTTGGTATCAATATTGTTTGGTATGGCAGATTTATAGATGACCTACTTACTTAGGGTGTGGGATAGTGATGACAATTCGACACACCTCCTTTGTTATCTTAATGATGATCATGATTTAAACTTACAATTTACAAGTAGTCACAACAAATTTGATACAAATTGATTTCTTATATGGCTCGATCCAGTATGTAAGCAGCACGATCTGTCCCCTCAGGAATCGTATAAGTGAGAATTATTAATCGCAGTTCGAAACACAATTCAGCTGTTTTTAAACACTTTAGGAAACTCCACAGAGGCGACATGTCATCTTTCCTCTTCTGTGGCACAGAAAGGGTGTCCTCAACATGTCAAGAGGGTGATCGGCGTCGTAAACTTTAGAAACGCAAGGTGCGGTGGACTTTTTAGTTACAAACTAGAAACCCGCAAGGTTTAAAAAAGGCAGTTGGATTTTGATTTGAATTTGAAATAATTTATTTATTGCTTGCACCAGCCTCCAAAAATACATTCCACTAGATCATACTCCTTCTATGGGAAACTCTGTGTTAATACTGGTTAAACAATTGAAACATGAATACAGTAGTTTTTGCATGGATTTCTGATTTATGAATTGTATTATATTTTTATTTACTCATTTAATTAGCTAGTGGAGTGAGCTATCATGCTTTTTTGTGCTATATCAAAGGATTTGTAAAGACAGAAGGCTTTTTATCTTATTACATTCTATGCATTAAGATAAAAAGCCTTCTGTGTGCAGCAGTCCCCCTCAGCCCCCTAACACTTACCTGAGGTCCCTCTCTGCCTAGCGATGTCCACCAGTGTCTCAGCCTTCCGAGATTCTCCCTCTTGATTGGCTGAGACACAGCAGCGGCGCCATTGGCTGCTGCTGCTGTCAATCAAAGTCAGCTAGCCAATCAGGAGTAAGGGGGAGCAGGGCCGACTCGGGGCTTGATGTCTGAATGGACACAAGCAGCTGTGACTCCGCTCAGGTGCGCCCATAGCAAGCTGCTTGCTGTGGGGGCACTCAAAGGGAGGGATGGGCCAGCAGAGCCAAAGAGAGACCCGAGAAGAGGAGGATTCAGGCTGCTCCAAAACCAATTGCACAGAGGTGGTAAGTACAGTATCTCACAAAAGTGAGTACACCACTCACATTTTTGTAAATATTTTATGATATCTTTTCATGTGACAATACTGAAGAAATGACATTTTGCTACAATCTAAAATAGTGAGTGTACAGCTTGTATAACAGTGTAAATTTGCTGTCCCTTCAAAATAACTCAACACACAGCGATTAATGTCTAAACTGCTGGCAACAAAAGTGAGTACACCCCTAAGTGAAAATGTCCAAATTGGGCCCAATTAGCCATTTTCCCTCCCCGGTGTCATGTAATTTGTTAGTGTTACAAGGTCTCAGGTGTGAATGGGGAGCAGGTGTGTTAAATTTGGTGTTATCGCTCTCACTCTCTTATACTAGTCACTGGAAGTTCAACGTGGCACCTCATGGCCAAGAACTCTCTGAGGATCTGAAAAAAAGAATTGTTGCTCTACATAAAGATGGTCTAGGCTATAAGAAGATTGTCAAGACCAGGGGTCCACAAACTACGGCCACATGCGGTCCGCCAGGGCACGGTGTCGCCCGTGGCTATCACGGCACCGCGAGACTCCAAGACTCCATCGGCATAGGGCTGACTGCCTGTCACTCACTGAAGCTCTAATAGGCTTCAGAAAAGTGTGGACCCGGGGTGCAGCCCCTGATGCAGGTAAGTGCACTGGTCTCTGCATTGAAAGGGGCACGGCACGCTGTGGTCACTCTGCATTTAAAGGGGGCAGGCTGTGGTCACTCTGCATTGAAAGGGGGGAACACTGTGGTCACTCTGCATTGATGGGGGCATTCAAGCAACACAGGGAAAGCCGCTCAGGTGAGGCACAGATATCTAGGTGCTGGTCGGATCCGCCGTCCAGTAATCAAGCTTCCAAAGAGAAAAAGCGACAGCACTCAGAGATGAATGAAATTGAAGTGTTTATTCCCATTCATAAAAGACAACGGTGCATCGAACAGACATGGACACGGTTGACGCGTTTCACGACTCTGTAGGTCCCTTACTTATAATGAGTAAGCGACCTACAGAGTCGTGAAACGCGTCAACCGTGTCCATGTCTCTTCGATGCACCATTGTCTTTTATGAATGGGAATAAACACTTCAAGTTCATTCATCTCTGAGTGCGGTCACTTTTTCTCTTTGGAAGATTGAAGGGGGCATGCTGTGGTCACTCTGCATTAAAAGGGGGCACACTGTGGTCACTCTGAACTGAAAGGGGGCATGCTGTGGTCACTCTGCATTAAAAGGGGGCACACTGTGGTCACTCTGAACTGAAAGGGGGCACGATGCGGTCACTCTGCATTGAAAGGGGGCACGCTGTGGTCACTCTGCATTGAAAGGGGGCATGCTGTGGTCACTCTGCATTGAAAGGGGGCACGCTGTGGTCACTCTGCATTGATGGGGGCACGCTGTGGTCACTCTGCATTGAAAGGGGGCACGCTGTGGTCACTCTGCATTGATGGGAGCACGCTGTGGTCACTCTGCATTGAAAGGGGGCAGACTGTGGTCACTCTGCATTGAAAGGGGGGCACGCTGTGGTCACTCTGCATTGATGGGGGCACGCTGTGGTCACTCTGCATTGAAAGGGGGCACGCTGTGGTCACTCTGCATTGAAAGGGGGCACGCTGTGATCACTCTGCATTGAAAGGGGGCATGCTGTGGTCACTCTGCATTGAAAGGGGGCACGCTGTGGTCACTCTGCATTGATGGGGGCACACTGTGATCACTCTGCATTGAAAGGGGGCACGCTGTGGTCACTCTGCATTGAAAGGGGGCACGCTGTGGTCACTCTGCATTGAAAGTGGGCACGCTGTGGTCACTCTGCATTGATGGGGGCACGCTGTGGTCACTCTGCATTGAAAGGGGGGACGCTGTGGTCACTCTGCATTGAAAGGGGGCACGCTGTGGTCACTCTGCATTGAAAGGGGGCATGCTGTGGTCATATATATATATATATAAATAAAACAATAAATATTGTATTGTTTTTCCTGTTTTTTTGTTTACTACAAATAAAATATGCACATTGGAATTCATTTTTTTTCAAACTATAGTGTGGCCCTCAACAGTGTCTGAGGGACCGTGAACTGCCCCCCTGGTCAAGACCTTGAAACTGAGCTGCAGCACTGTGACGATAACCATACAGCGGTTTAATAGGACAGATTTCACTCAGAACAGGCCTTGCCATGATCGACCAAAGAAGTTGAATGCACGTGTGTCATAGCCAGAGGTTGTCTTTGGGAAATAGACATATGAGTGCTGCCAGCATTTCTTCAGAGGTTGAAGGGGTGGGGGGTCAGCCCACCAGTGCTCAGATCATACGCCGCACACTGCATCAAATCGGTCTGCATAGTATGGGTGAGGGTGGAAACCAGCGCTATGGAAGAAAACTACCAGGCTTGTGAGATAATTAGGTTGCAGCCACCAACCGACCCCTAAGAAACTTAGGGGCGAGAATATAAAGTGGGGATGAGAAGTTGGAAACGGCGCTACCTAGCGCACGTGCAAAGATGCGGGTGTGATAGAGGAAAAAGTGCTTTTGTGCGTGATATAAAGTGCAAATATAAATCTTATGCCTGTGAAAGATGTGGGCGACTTAAGCCAAATATTGAGCAAAAAAATGTGTATAGGGTATGGTGGTAGCAAGTAATAATGTAGTAGAAAATTTTTAATAAATAAGTAGTGAAAAAAATAATGGTAAATATGATAAAAGCAGTGCTTAATCAATAAAACAATTTCCAACAGTTTCCAGCAATCCACTGGAAATGTTTCCAGTAAATAGATGGTGAGATCAAATAAATTAATATAGAAATATGAGCAGTGCTTAATCAATAAAAGCAATGAGGTCACTAGTGCATACCTGCTGTGTGTAACGCTCCTGCGTTTTTATATGGTGTGGATTTTCAGCTGCAGAAATAGTTCCACGTCAGTAGCCATGTAAGAGATATGCTGAGATACCATTCCCAACCTCAATGACTCATCATGTGTGGAAGGTCTTATTTCAGCCAGTAAATACACACAATTAGCAAGCTGGTTCTTAGAGTGACTTTATGCATGTGGTAACACAATGATGAAGGTTGAGGGATAGGTTGAGTGGAGGTGGTAGGTGATAGACACTTGAAGGTGAGACAGTAGCAGATGGATGCAGGAAGGTTTAGCAATGTTGTATGATAGCAGATGATAGAATAGCAGGTGGACATACAAAAGAGATCAACCCAGTGCAGAAAAGTAGCAGTAGTCTCAAGAGCTAGCAATCTAGTTTATGCAGATGTGATAAACAGTCTCTACTATGCAGAGCTAGATAGTGTAAGCTTAGTATAAGTTTATAGAGAATTCCCCTGCAGGGTACTTAGCACTATTAGCGATACAGCCGAAGGGTGGTTCAGGAGAGGCGGATGATCCAGTAGCGGGATACAGGGATCAGCGCAGCGAGGTTCCGTCAGCGAAGTAAGCTTGCAAGCATGGAAGCTTCAAGCAAGGTTAGCATCCAGATAAGGGTGTTTGAACGAACACATGTGAGTGAGAACCGACGCCTTAAATAGCCATCTAGTCCGGCGCTGAGTGATGACAGCTCCAGTCTTAAAGGTGTATGCGCACCTTTCCAAAAGTAAATGGTAAGGTGCATACACTTGTGGAAAGTGTAATTTAGGGTACCAAAAGGTACCGGCACATTACACTGTGTAATATATCTCCAATCTGACCGCCAGAGGTCGCACTTACCCTTTAGCAACAAATGGTGTATATGTGGGCCAAAATAGGGTATAAACAAATTTTCTCAGACCTTTTCCCCAATCCGTCCTTGCGGACCGATGGATCCCATCTGGGAGTGAAAGGGGAGAAACGAACCTCTTAATGTGGTAGATATAGCAGGATTTCCAAAGAGCTAGTAGTGACTCACGCTTAGGATGCAGCAGATCATATCAGACGGGTGCGAGCTGTGCCGAGGAAGCTTCCGCGTTCCAAACTGAGGCGAGCTGTGGACCGGAAGTGACGTTGGGTTCCGCCCTACATACGTTTCGTCATAGGACGTCTACGGGAGCGGTCCGGTGGGTTCCGCCCTACGTACGTTTCGTCATAGGACGTCTACGGGAGCGGTCGTTGGGTTCCGCCCTACGTACGTATCGTCATAGAACGTCTACGAGACCGCCCTATGTACGTTTCATCATAGGACGTCTACGGGAGCGCTCCCATGGACGTCCTATGACAAAACGTACGTAGGGCGGAACCCAACGTCACTTCCGGTCTGCAGCTCGCCTCAGTTTGGAACGCGGAAGCTTCCTCGGCACAGCTCGCACCCGTCTGATATGATCTGCTGCATCCTAAGCGTGAGTCACTACTAGCTCTTTGGAAATCCTGCTATATCTACCACATTAAGAGGTTCGTTTCTCCCCTTTCACACCCAGATGGGATCCATCGGTCCGCAAGGATGGATTGGCTAAAAGGTCTGAGAAAATTTGTTTATACCCTATTTTGGCCCACATATACACCATTTGTTGCTAAAGGGTAAGTGCGACCTCTGGTGGTCAGATTGGAGATATATTACACAGCAGGTATGCACTAGTAACCTCATTGCTTTTATTGATTAAGCACTGCTCATATTACTATATTAATTTATTTGATCTCACCATCTATTTACTGGAAACATTTCCAGTGGATTGCTGGAAACTGTTGGAAATTGTTTTATTGATTAAGCACTGCTTTTATCATATTTACCATTATTTTTTTCACTACTTATTTATTAGAAATTTTCTACTACATTATTACTTGCTACCACCATACCCTATACACATTTTTTTGCTCAATATTTGGCTTAAGTCGCCCACATCTTTCACAGGCATAAGATTTATATTTGCAGTTTATGTCACGCACAAAAGCACTTTTTCCTCTATCACACCCGCATCTTTGCACATGCGCTAGGTAGCGCCGTTTCCAACTTCTCATCCCCACTTTATAAATCGGTCTGCATGGCTGCCGTCCCAGAAGGAAGCCTCTTCTAAAGATGATGCACAAGAAAGCCCCCAAACAGTTTGCTGAAGACAAGCAGACAAATGATATGGATTAAAGGAACCATGTCCTGCCGTCTGATGAGACCAAGATAAACTTATTTAGTTAAGATGGTGTCAAGCATGTGTGGTGGCAACCAGGTGATGAGTACAAAGACAAGTGTGTCTTGCCTACAGTCAAGCATGGTGGTGGGAGTGCCATGGTCTGGGGCTGCACGAGGGCTGCCAGAAACTGGGAAGCTACAGTTAATTGAGCGAACCATAAATGCCAACATGTACTGTGACATGCTGAAGTAGAGCATGATCCCCTCCCTTTGGAGACTGGGCAGTATTCCAACATCATATAACTTCAAACTCACCTCCAAGACGACCATTGCCTTGCTAAAGAAGCTGAGGGTAAAGGTGATGGACTTGTCAAGCATGTCTCCAGGCCTCAACCCTATTGAGCATCTGTGGGGCAACTTCAAATGGAAAGTGGAGGAGCACAAGGTCTCTAACATCCACCAGCTCCGTGATGTCATCATCGAGGAGTGGAAAAGGACTCCAGTGGCAACCTGTGAAAATCTGGTGAACTCAATGCCCAAGAGGGTTAAGGCAGTGCTGGAAAATAATGGTGGCCACACAAAATATTGACACTTTGGGCCCAATTTGGACATTTTAACATAGGGGTGTACTCACTTTTGTTGCCAGCGGTTTAGACATTAATGGCTGTGTGTTGAGTTATTTTGAGGAGACAGCAAATTTACACTGTTATACAAGCTGTACACTCACTACTTTACATTGTAGGAAAGTGTCATTTCTTCAGTGTTGTCACATGAAAAGATATCATAAAATATTTACAAAAATATGAGTGGTGTACTCACTTTTGTGGGATACTGTATAATATGTTTGTTATTTTTAATAGAAAAAAAAAAACTAGACTTAGGGCTCTTTCACACGGGCGTTCCTTTTCTTTTGCCCGATCAGGTCCTTTTTTTTTTTTTTTTGTAACGGACACGGATGACACTTGTGTCATCCGGTCCGTATGTCCGTTTTTCATCCCATCCGTTTGCGGATGAAAAACTGACATAATGCATGTCTATGTAAATACGGATGTCTGCGGATGACACCACTGACATCCATTTTTGCTTCAGTTCCGTTTTTTGAAAGGAAGAAAAAATAGGGTTCTCCTCCGTTCAAAAAAACTGAACTGAACTGAACTGACAAAAAACGGATGTCAGAGGATGATCATCCGATGACATCCGTATTTACATAGAGATACATTATGTCCGTTTTTCATCCGCAAACGGATGGGATGAAAAACGGACATACGGAACGCCCGTGTGAAAGAGCCCTTACAATCACTTTAATTGTCCCCAATTGTTCCATCTAGAAAAGTTTTCTCTGCAAATGCAAAACTAATTTTGATTATATTACTTTGTAACAATTATTTGATGTATTTTGTTTTGTCCTCGGTATTTCGTTTTTAAATGGGTAATGTTTATGTGGCACAGAAAGGGTGTCAACGAGGGTTGGATTGTATTTAATTAGTCGTACATCTGTTTGTAAATTGTTGTGAGAAAGTCCTACAGAGGTTGAAATGCATTAATGTTCCATTTCCTAGATGTTTTTTAACCCTTTGTTATGTTTATTAAATAAAAAAAGAATGGACTGCAGTTTACCATGTAGTCCACTCTTTTGATTGTATAATCAGCTTCCAGGTTTTGTTGTCAAAACTTAACAAGCTGAAGTTAGAAACTGATTGGCTACCATGCACAGATAGCACAAGATTCTGAGTGCTCCAGTTTAGAAAATTCCCCCCAAAGAGTTTGTATGTACCATAGCGGGGAATAATATAATGACTAGGCACGAGTAAAGCTGTGAGAGAAGGGTGCAGAGGTGAGCTATTGACGTGAGGGCAGAAGTGTCCTCTGTACATTGCAAACCTCTGAACCCTGCACTCTATGCCTAACACTCTCCTGTATATTATGTAGTCCTGTACCCAGCGCTCTGTGTATTATGTAATCCTGAACCCAGCGCTTTGTATATTATGTAGTCATGAGCCCAGTGCTCTGTATATTATGTAGTCCTGTTCCCAGCATTCTGTG